>NW_019268530.1:3005962-3022938 GCF_002738365.1 Cucurbita moschata
TGTTTACTTCAGAAAATGTTCGTAAGTAACAAGAGACAAGATCAAGACTCGAAGATCATTAAAATTGATTGAAGCTTCCATCTCAAGAATCAAGACCCAAGACTCAAAGATCATTAAGATTTGATTGAAGCTTCCATCTCAAGATTTCAAGAATCGAGACCCAAGACTCGAAGATCAATTGAAGCTCATCTCGAGAATCAAGACCCAAGACTCGAATTGAAGTTTCCACCTCGAGAATGAGTTACTCTAGTCCTTTAAGTGAAACTTTAACATGATAGAGAGCCATACACAAATAATATATATAGCCCTTTAATTGTTGAAATTTAGAGCAAAACCGAAACTAAAATCGAAATAATATATCAAATAATGATAATAAATAATAATAATAAAAGCTCATTTTCTTCTATTTTTTTTCTTAACAATGTTGTTCATTAATGTAAATTATTATAAGGAAATTTCATAGAAGTATCATTAATCCCCAATAAATATTTCATACCAAAAACATTACTCAAAGAGAAGAACAAAGAGAGAGCAAATTAAACCAACAAAATACCAAGCTCTCTTCCAATCCCTTACAAAAGGTAGCTTCTTCACTACACATTGATTTCATTATTGGTTTAACCAATCCTACTATGCCAAAGAGTATTCGTTGCCCAAAACGATGCACGTGATCGCACCACCGTGTTCGCATAATGGTCAAGACCCACGTCCACGTTTCTCCACTCCATGGTCGTCCAACGTCCGAGAAGCCATCGAGAATCTGCCCTGCAGGAGAGGAGGAGACATGAAGGGGGAAGCCATGGATGGTGCCACAAGATCAAGAAAGATGGAAGCTTTGGAGAGATGGGAGGGTGGAGGGTGGAGAGGGTTGGTTTTGATGTTGTGGGAGAAGAGGATCTCCTAAGCATATGCTTCAAGCAATAACTCGTTGCTCCATTTGCTCTCCACCTTTTACTAACTTTTTCCTATATTTAACTATTAATCTCACATTCATAAATCTCCAAAACCTTGCAAACCTTAATGTACCCTTACCTCAAAAGTTCCAATATTTTATACCCATAATTTTTTTTTTAATAGCGTTTGGTTCAAGGTTTTGTTTATGATACCTGAGAGAAGAATGTCGTAAAAAAAAAAAAATACTTTTTAATGTTTTTTCAAAAATTAATTAAGAAGAAAAATGTTAGAACAAAATTATAACAAATTTACATAAATGGGTACTTACTCCACAGTTACAAGTTGTTGATGTAAGAATGCAATAATAAAATAATTATTGATGACATATGAAAAAAAAAAAAAAAAAAAAAAAACTTTAATTTTTTAATTAGTGGTTAGTAAATGCGTGATGTCATCGTACATTCAATTAAGAGGCCAAATTTCAAATTTATTATTTTTAAATTTAGAGATTTATTAGACGTACAAATAAAAATTAAATTTATTATAAGCAATTTAAAGAACCAATTGAATCATTTTTTAATATATAATAATGTATTTAAATAAAATATTTTATTTGAATCATATTTAAATCTCCATTAATATAAACATAGGGAAAATGAATTTAAAAAAATTGAATAATATCCTATAAACTCAGCTGCAACTTCAAATTCAAATTGTTCTCTAATGGCGGCAAGTTCAAATCCAACTCAAAAACTCTTTTCCCACAGCCATCGGACTTCTTCAATACGGCGGCGGCGGCGGTGTTCCGGTGGCGCCTCATGTGACCGCCCAACGCTTGTCCAATCGGAAAATCAAGCCCACAAATTGGGCATTCATGGGCCTTGGACTTAGTTGGTGGGCCGTTAGCGTTGAAATTGGGCTTCGTGTGGCTGGTTCTATGCCCTCCTAAAGCCTGGAAAGATGAGAATTCTCTATTACACGTTTTACAGACAAAAATCTTGTCGGAATCCGCCGCCGGCGTCGGAGCGAAACCGTTCTTCCGCCGTGGCTCCTCCATTTTGGATAGCAACATTAAGCAATCTACCATATCCAAAACTTCAAATTCTCCTCCTTCTCTTTCTCTCTTCATAAGTTTCCGAATAATAATAATAAAAAAAAACCCTCCCACGTCGTGTCGTGTCGGATCTTGAAGGCTTTGGTGGTTTTATTTATAGCTATACGAACCGTTGAAGGTAATTCTAGATTACGAACTATTGGAAAAGAAAAATATTGAGACTATTGAATTTGGAATATGGTAAAGAACCAGCTGAATGGAATGGAGCGGTGAGAAAGATCTTTATAGAAAGAAATGTTGACTTTTGAGAAGGAAATGACAGATTTAACCCTTGGATTGTTGGGTGAGTTAGGAGAGAGATGAGACGGAGAAGGTGGCAGTGGATGTAAATATTGGTTTAAACTAGGGGCAACTTGGGGATTTTGTACCAACTTAGATGTGTCATCGCATAGATGAGCAAAGTTAGGGGGTCAAAGTTGAGGAGTACAAATCTAGTACAGCTTTGACCATTCCTCATCTTCTAGATGAATTATTGTCCAAAAAATAAATATTTATTGACCATAATCCACTTTTGACAATTTTTTGGGCATTTGGGTGTGATCCGAGTGTAGTACCTCTCTTCATGTCTGTGAAGATGTAACAAAAAGTCGAATTATATCTGGTTTATATCCTCTAGCGTTGGTTCGATTCCTGCCGAAAAGTGAAACGATCTAGAGGGATTTTATGCTTCTCATCCATTCTTTGATTGACTTCACCGATCTGGCTCATCGGCTCATTAATGACTAAAGCGGAGTCGAAGAGATTTTTAACATTTCAGTGGAAGTTAAGCTCATCGTGTTGTCCGTGACGTAAATGATCGTTGACCCTGATTACAATACCTAGTAAAGCACACGAGACTAGTCAATCAAATTAAAAATGTCTTGATATTATTTTCAAAAAATGTGAATATAGATGTGAATTCACATTAACAACCGGAAAAAGGTCAAAACTTTTCTCGTGTAATGGATATTAAAGAAAAAAAAATGTATAATTTTCCACGAAATTGTACTTTGATTTTTCATCATAACTTGAAGAACAAGTACATAAACTCAAATCAATTGTAGAAATCTAAAAGTATAATAAATTTGAAAATGATCATAATCGTGGAATATGCTTTATGGAATTTAACGTCAATTGATGAACCGAACCAACCAAACCAACCGAACCATCGAAGAAACTTAGCAGCAGTCCAACCGGGAGCTGAATAAACGCATCAATCACTACTCTATTAAAGCATTAATTGGTATGTACAAGAGGCACAGCTTAACTTCATTATATAAACTTTGTAAAATGTAAAAGAATAGTCAAGATGGTAAGGAAGCTTTAGTTTTTAGATGAAGAGCAAAGACAATTTATCTCTCAGATATGCACCCTTTGAGTCATAAACATCACAAATCTGTTGTTTGTAATCAGCGTCGTGTTCCATAGACATCGGAACGTTGCCATCCTCCATCTCGTCTCCGACATCAATGATAATGTTATGAAGCAAGCAGCAGACTAGAATGATCCTTGGCAACCGATGTTTATCGGGTCTCCACATCACTCCCTGAATGATCCTCCATCGCTCTTTTAAGCTAGCTAAGGCTCGTTGCACCACCAACCGAGTCTCTGTGTGTCGCTTGTTAAACTCGGCTTTTGATGGTTGGAGTTCTTTTCCATCATAGGGAGTGACAAGATAGGGAAGTAAGGGATAGCCCGAATCTCCAATTATGTATTCTCTGATTTCCGACCTGTTGATGAACTCTAACCGCTTCCCGTTCAGTCTCTCCCCCTTTTCGCAGAGCTTGTGGAAGTTCGAACTCTGAAAAACTAACCAATCCGACATTTTTCCAGGCAATCCAGTTACTATGTCTCGAAACCTCATTTCGGCGTCGACGATCACTTGTAAGACCATGCTGTGGTTTTTCTCTGCATCAAGCCATACATTGCTTGTAGGATCCAAAACAGGCAGACACATTGTGATGTGAGTGGTGTCGATTGAACCACAACAGTTTGGGAGGCCTTGTATTTTCTCAAATTTTAGTTTCACTTGAGCCATTTCTTCTTCGGTTGAAGGCCAGTGAAGATGGCGGAGTCCCCTTACTTCCATCGACTCCACAAACCGCCATGTGACTTGAGATACAGTCGAGTGGTTCAATCCGAACGAATACCCGATCGTCACTAATGAATCACCCGAACCCAGCCTTCTTAAAGCTACAGCTACTTGATCATATAGAGATAATGGCCGACCATTTAAAAACGTAAAATTACTGGATTCCGCTGTCATGTCGTCTTTGACAAGCAAACATATGTAATCAAAAGTCTTTCTCGAGACCTTGAAAATTGATTTGAATCCATCCAACCCTTCTAATTCAGAATGAAGACCTGCATGGAAATGGAGCCATGAAAAGGTAACCAATATTATCAAACTAGACGACCGAGCACGTCACCAAAATACCAAATACGAGATCCAGATATTCATGCCCAGTATGATTAGTTTTGCATCTTGCACTGTAATGAAAATGGATATTCATTGGTTTCAAATATGTTTAATAGAAAACCCGAGAAATTGATAAACAACATAAGTATCATGTAATGACATTGAAGTCCATTCGAAACAACGAGAATGTATATGTGAAATCCTACATCGGTTGGGGAGGAGAACGAAACATTCTTTATAAGGGCGTGGAAACCTCTCCCTAGCAGACGCGTTTTAAAAACCTTGAGTAGAAGCCCGAAAGGAAAATCCCAAAGAGGATAATATCTACTAATAGTGGATTTGGGCTGTTACAAATGGGATCAAAGCCAGACACCAGTCGATGTGCCAGCGAGGAGGCTGAGCCCGAATGGAGGTGGACACAAGGCGGTGTGTCAACAAAGACGCTGAGTCTTGAAGGGGGTGGATTGAGGGGTCCCACATCGATTGGAGAACGGAACGAGTGCCAACTAGGACGCTGGGCCCCGAAGGAGGTGGATTGTGAGATCCCACATCAGTTGGGGAGGAGTTGAAGCATTCTTTATTAGGGTGTGGAAACCTCTCCCTAGCATAAGTGTTTTAAAAACCTTGAAGGGAAGCTCGAAAGGGAAAACTCAAAGAAGACAATATATGCTAGCGGTGAGCTTGAACTGTTATAGTATATCGTGCCAAGTGATTAATATAGCTTAATTGAATAACTAGATTCTGCTGAAAACCCACATTTTCGTTTCCGACTCTCCGACCCACCCTCACCTCTTTTTACATCAGTCCATCATGTCTATCTTACTCTACTATAGTTGTCTCAACACTTCAAAATATAATCTCTAGAATCAGATTTCACATAGATAGAGAGGGGGGAATATGCATATCATAAATTCACTACAGTCTCTAGGATTAGAAAAGGATGCCAAAACAAGCTTCTTGTCCATACTTCAGAGTGTAGTCTTGGTGGAGGGAATTGTTGTATGTCCTAAACAGGCAAACCTAATACATGTAGACCTTGGACGTCGATACATACCGAAAGATTTGTACCGAGAACACGCATAAGAATATATAACCATCCCATCCTAGTATATGGTAGCCACCTTGTTTTTCAAAGATCTAGCAGTAGAATTTGTGGAGAAATGACAATAAACTAAGAACAACGAGAGTATAGTTCGATCGTATAAGCATATACTCCTTCGCTCGACATTGAAAGTTCAAATTCCGACCCACATTTGTCGTACTAATAACATAAGGAAAATGAAGTTAAAATCCAAGATGAACCCAAAAACCGAACCCGAATCGTATATGATCCTCTTCGAAATTTCAAACATTATGTCATACACAATTGCATCTATGAAGATCTATCCTCAACTAAATCATCTACTCATGGCTCATAAAAAGGAACAATCAAGCAGCATAATCAAATCCCTTCATAAATTCAACACTAACACACCAAACTCAAACACAAGGCCTCGTTTCAAATCCCAAGCATTACCATCACAGAAAACAGATCCAAATCCTGAAACAGAATCACCACAGAAACTCATCGATGCATACAAACTATAAACACGAGTTCATGCGTCTTTACACAATCGAAGTAGCAGAATCAGTAAACTACCCTACGCAAGCGGCACTGTCAACGTAAGTCAACCGAGTTCAAATCAGTTGTTTCAAAAGGTTAAATGATTAGAGGAAAATCTTGTAAACAGAACCGATGGCTATGTTATTGCGCCCAAATGCATCGAGCAAGAACTCCGGAAGAAATCAAGAAATTAAAAGAAAAGATAGAAACAAAATACCAATGGTTCTTCTAGAGAAATCGTCCCACCAATCAAGGGCGTCGTCCTTTTCAGAGGAATCTGAAGCAGTACTGGCATTGGCATCGAGCTTTCTCTCTAATTTCTTCTTCTTTCTCGACCCTCTGATTGGACCCATTAGCCACAGCGAGGGAAAAGCGAGAATACTACGGATGAAGCTGAGGAGCCATCAGTAAAGAGGACACATAATATTCCCGAAAATCGCACACGGATTCTTCAAATTTGGTAAAAGCAAAGCAGGAGTTGGGTTTTGTGGCACATGCAGTGGATAAAGATCGGGCCGCACTTTGAATTGCCAAAACTCACTCAAAATCAATGCGTTTTGGGTCCATGAGAGATGGGGTTGGTTCGCGAATGAGATGAAGCGGATGTATTTTGCTACTACACAAATCTGACGGCGGAGATGTTCATAAATCCTCTCACCTATTCTATTCAATGGGTTTCAAATTGGGAATTATAAGGTTGTTCCTATGATTTCATTCAAATTGAGTTAATTTAACATTACAATAGTTCTTCATCAAATTTGACTAAATTGAAATAATAAAGTTTATTGTATGTTCACATATTGTCCACAAATCTTACCCTATTTTTATTGAATGATTTAAATCATGAGTTTTAAACATAAATTATGAGTTTGATCGTTAAGAATGAAAAATAAAAGGGGATTAAAAATATCATCTTCATTAATGTTCACAAGAAGATACAAGCTACCAAATAGTGAAAAAAATATAGACTAACTAAATCTTCCGAATAAGATAAAATATACTACTAATCAAATTCTAAAATAAAATATTAATAATTATCTAAGATATATTTCATAACTAATTATTATAATATATTCTCTAAATATTATATCTTAATAATATTGATACATATAAGATTACAGAATAAAAAAAATATTACTGTTAGTTTTCAAAATTAAGTTATCGTATTCTAGATTTTTTTTAATTATTTTTAAAATTTAAAAGCATTATTGAACTTGAAAGTATAAAATTTAGAGATAATTTTATTAATTGAACGGATACGAGAATACATAAATATCAATAATTTTATACATTTATTGTTCCACGTGCACTATAGTTTTGAGTTTCAATCATTAATGAATTGAATTTATTAAAGCATGTGGTTGAATAATATATATACATACATCTATACAGCTTTAATAATGGTTGCAATTTTTAATTTGTAATTGAAAAATCATTAAAAAAATTCATTTCTCAATAGGAAATTGGTTGATATGTAGAGAGAGAGAGAGAGAAAAAAAGAGAAGACATTTAGAGGTGTTTTGTTGTTTTCCTCAGATTTTGGAAGTTCTGCATGAAGCCCCTGACTTACCTGGAAATTATTGAGTTTTTTTGGACATTTATACTTTGCTTTTTTTGCTTTTTCTTGGGCTCAACATTCAAATATTTGGCGAAACGTCACAATCGAAGGGGGCGGGAGAGGCTGAGAGGCGTTGATAATGGAGCCATGAAGCAGAGCAGAGAAGAAACTGCCCCCCCTCTCCTCTGCTGCTCCACGACTCTTCTATTTTGCTGCAAAAACTGGGCAGTTGTGTGGGTAAATGACAATAATAATGCAATTACAATGCATTCCCCCAATTTACAACTCAAGAAGAACTCACGTCTTTTCGTGACCCGTGACCACCACCTCCTGTTCTGTTCTGTTCTGTTCTATTCTTCTCTTACTCCAAAACAAGACCCATAATCCAACAAAACTTGTGCCAATTTCGTGATTAATACCTCTTTTCATCACCCCTTGTTCACTCCAATGCTTGTGCGGTGGATGGGTGCCTTTGAGTTGAGTTGAGTTGCTTCATAGATGGATGTCTAATCTATCTCTGAGATCTCTCATTGTTTGTTCATTGTCAATTCTTTTGCTTCCATGTTCACTATTGCTGCTGCTGCTGGTGATCATGCTGTTGCTCTCTTTCTTTGTTGCCTGGCTTGTTCCCTTGTGCTTTCTTGGTATGCATTTTGCACGTCGTCCTTGGTCGATCTCCTTCTCAGAGAGTTGCATCTGTGACCCCCTGAAATTTAGATGAATTCCTCAGTTTCTACCATGCCCCAATCATTCACAATGACAATGCAATCTAGTTTGTGGAATATTTTAACAATGATGCTACAAAGCAAGCGGCAAAAAGGAGGCGGAAAAAACCCCATGTGGGGTTGTGAAAGCGAGCTAGGCTCTCTGTCCCAGACAAATGGGCAACAGAGTTATTCTTCAAATTGTCCTCTCTTTGGGACATATAATCAAACAGATGGAGGGCAGTCCCAAATGTAACTAAGAGCTCTGCAATTCAATATCCTAATCCTACTTGGATCATTAAACAAACAGATAGATAGAGGGAATTCTCAGAATTTTCAAATCATCTGCGAACTATGGAATGAATGAATGAATGAAGCTAGAAAGGAGGGCAATCTGCAACCTACAGTTCCTGTTTTGTTAGATTAGGAAACAAACAATTCAAAAGGGTTCATCACTATTGCAGCGCTACAAACAAAATGAAAGTTGATTTCAGTCTACTTTTCTTTTTCCCAATTCCGTACGAATCTTACAGCCAAATCCAATGGTTGCCCATCGGCCTCAGGCAGAGAATCAACAAGAAAATTCAGACTCGAAAAGTAACCAAAGGAACCAGAAATCTTACCTATCTGCATTGTAAGAGGATGACCGCTTCAGAGCCATTGGAGCCTCCTTAACTTTCTGAGTTTCGATTAGACTTCCGCTGAAATATTCCTTGTCTTCTAATCTTACCCCCGAGAAACCTACAATGCCGGTCGATGTCCCTGCTCCTTCTTTCCCATCTCCGCGAGGCACTCTGGATTTACAGACTGAGAACTCTTGACCCTCCATTGATGTTGCTCCACAGTCCTTGAACGAGATCGATCCACAGGAGATTAATTGCATCAAAACCGCCGATGCCTTCATCCTCCCACTCGGAAAACTTTCCGTCGTCCGATTCGTGTTTACGGCTTCGGAAATGATCAAACGCCCGTCGGCTTTCATCAGAGATTCGAGAGTTTCGGGGCTATAATCCGACGGTGGAGGAGATATTTCTTCTCTACTGAGCTCTGTACTCGGCGTAGAGTTTGATTCACCATTGACCTCCTCTGTTTCTTTTTCTTCCTTCTCTTCTTCCCTCCCCACTCGTCTTCTCCGCCGGTGCTTCTCGTCGGTCTGAGTCGAAGCATCGGCCGCGGCAGCTTTGGCCGACGAGTCGGAGCTCGAATCCGTCTTGTAGACTTTATACTCATGGAAGTCGACGGAGCTCCACGACTGGTTAAGCCGACGAGAGAGAATCGGAGAATCGGACTCTTCGCCGACGAGTTTATGAATCTCTGGAGGCCTCAAAGATCTCGAAGACACGGAGCCTTGAACTCGGCTATCTAAGGAAGAATGAAGAAGCTCCGATCCTTTCAGAACATACTCTTTACCATGCAATGGATAAATGAAATCATTCTCAGACAAATCATGCCACACGAAACCATTCTTGTAGCTCCTAAAACAAATTCAAACCCTAGAAATCAGATTCACAGTCAAAGAAACCGCAAATTGAACCAGAAAAACGAAAACCGCCATTGAACTCACCTTTTCGATGACCAAGAGTAAGCACTCGCCATACCATTTCCTCGAAGAAGATTAAGACGGTTAATAACATCTGAAGAACAGAAACATTTCAAAAGAGACAAAAGTAAAAAAACAAAGCAGTAACGATGGAAGGAAATCGGAAATAAAGGCCATGGAAGAGAAGGATTTGGAACCTCTGAGATAAAGGCCTTCGGAGGAGGAAAGAGGAACCTCCATGAAATGAGGGTGTTCGAGGTGGCCATTTCTGGATAGATAGTAAACGACCGGAACCCTTCTGTCGGAGCGGAGCTTGGGCTCAGTCCAGACCTTGGTGCGTTCAGGACTAATGTCTCTGTGGTGCTTCCATAGCTTGGGGATTTGAAGGTCTGTGAGTGTGGGTCTGGAAGCGACCGCCATTTTCGAGAGAGTGAAGGAGAATGGAGGGGTAAGTGACGGAGTCGTCGGAGTTTTATAGAAATTGGAGAAGGAAGAAGAGAAACGAAGGAAATTCAAAAACCGAACGGGGAGATACGGCGGACAAACAGCTACGCAACAAAACCCCTCCGTTTTGATTTCAGGACTCCAAATGCCGTGTGTTTCCTCTCACTCCAAATTTAATCCTTTTTTATTATTTTTTTTCCCTCTAAATTACAACTATATTTATTTTTTTATTTTTCTTTTTTTTTTCTTCTTTCTTCATCTTCTCCTTTTAAGGTACCATGTTAATAACGTAAGAAGATAAGTCAAAACAAGTTTAAGGAAAGGGATCCTAAGAAGGAAGGTAAAACGAGGAAGAATTCTGAGGTATTACTCGTCCACACGACTAGCAATGAGCAAATAAATGTAGTCGATAAAAATAAGGGTATTCATGGGACTTGAGAATCTGACCGACTTAGACTATTATACCCGTATATATATTTTGGTTGAGTTAAATTTTTGAAAAATTGAACATTGAGTCGGTCTGCGGATCAATTTTTTTTTATTGGGTTGATTCGACTAACTCATAAATAGGGTAACAATCTAACTCAACCCAACTCATGTACCTTTTAAGATTATTTTGAAAATTAATAATATTTGACGTTTGTAACCGATGTTGTTAATGTGTTGTTGTGAGATCCCACATTGATTAAAGAGAGGAACAATGTTGGGGTTTGAAGGGGGTGGATTGTGAGATCCCACATCGATTGGAGAGGAGAACGAGTATCAGAGAGGACGCTAGGCCTCAAAGGATTTGATAGAGATGAGAACAAAACATTCTTACAAGGATGTGAAAACTTCTCCCTAGTAACGTGTTTTAAAACTTTGAGGGGAAGCTCAGGAGAGAAAGCTCGAAGAAAACAATATCTGATAGTCATGAGCTTGGGCTATTAGGTTAGATGGACTGTTTATGAATTTTATTTGGTTGTCTAGTCAGGTCAGTCTAAACAATTTTGGTCCAAAAATTTTTAAAAAAAGAAAAAGATGTTTATGGAGTGAAGTTGGGAAAGAAAAAGATTTTTTAAAAATTTTATTTTATTTGGGTTCCACAAATATTTGCCTCTAATTATTATCTATTTTCTTAAATAATTTCAAATAAACTTATTATTCCATAACTATTATTGAAAAATATAAAATATCTTTAACAAATTTAATAATATCTCTTTTTAAGGTTGATTTAATAAGCATTTTGCTCTTAAAATTTGAGTTAATATACCAAAAAATTGAATACAACAATAGCGGAGTTGGCGCGGACAAAAAATGATTTATTTTAATTAAAAAAACAAACAAATAAAAAAGTCAGACATTCACGATTTTTCTGACAAGGTTTGAAAAATGAGGACTAATCTCTTAATTTAATTTAATTGTTTTAATTGAATTTTAGAAGTCAAATGTTAATTTCAAAGCACCGTCCCTCCTCCTCCTCACGTGCCCACACCCTCTCTCTTTCCCCCCCTTTTTTCTAAAAACAAAAAATTAATTCATTTAATATTTTAAATTTTAATACGGAATTAAGACACAATTAAAGGAAAAAAAAAAAACAAAAAAACAAGATTTCGGGTACGACCTAAATATAATAATTTATTAATTTTCAGATTAATAAATATTTTATAATTGTTACTTTTAAAATTATATAAAAGGTTAATAACTATATAAATTAATATATTAATTATTGCAACCATATGACAAATAATAATTTTATGTCGACTAGATCATTACACTATAAAATTTTGCATAAAGTTTATATTTAATCAGACAAAAATTTAAGAAAAATGATATTTATTATAATTAAAAATAAAATAATTTTTTAGAGTAAAATTTATTCAAACGAAAATGAAAATACAAATTAGAAAATATACACCCCACTTCAACTAAAATTAAAAAAAAAAAAAACATTCTAAACATAAAATAAATGTGAACTTCATAGCTTAATCAATACTCGTCTCGATACATCCCACCATTACTTCGAAGAAAATAAATAACAATTAATTACATTAATATTATTATTTTATATATTAATTAATTAATTTGACCTTTTTGTTCTTTTTCTTTTTAGTAGTCTTTTGCTAAAGCATCTGAAAAAAGGTTAGACTTTGTTGAGAGAGGTTGGTTAATTCTTTTTTCTTCCTTTTTAATTTCTTTTTGTTCAAAATTCAATTTTCCTTTGACAATTATACTTGCAGTTGACTTAAGGTATTGTTAGAAAGAAAAAAAGTGGGACTGTATGTATGTCATAATGTTTTAAATTTCTTTTAAAACTTTTGTTTCAAAAAAAAAAATAATTCAAATATTCAATAGATGATCTGACGAGCCTTTGTAAACTTGGACAGCTGATGCACATGTCGGGTGTTCGACATGTATAGAAAGGAACCGGAGTGGGCATTCAACAAAACTATTTAACATTTATTATCCACGAGTATTATTAGATATAAGTTAAAAATTAGGGAGGGAACTAAAATTAAAAAGGCCATTTTTTAAAAAATTGAAATATTATTAGAAAAAGAAAAAAGAAAAAGAGGGTGATTTTGAGATTGTTTTTAAAAAACACATTTTTAGTTCAAAAAAATTCAAACGAGTTGGGTTGACCAAATGGCGCTTAATTTTTGGTGTACCAAAAGGTTGACTAAAACAGCTCATAAAGTAACCAATCATCATCGTCATGGTCTTTTAACACCCCGGTTTTTTATGAACATCTACCGAGGTTGTACTGTCCACAAACCACCTAAACACTAAATCTTCACTTCTCGAGGTGAATCGAGTGTCCACACCTTGCTATTTCAAACCAAAGTGTTCATTAACCAATAAAAACGAGCTCGATGCGACAATTTTGATCCAAAACAATAGTGTTATCGTGCTTGTGAGATCCCACATTGGTTAAAAAAGTCGAAAGATTTATAAGAATGTAAAATCAAAACGAACAATATCTACTAATGATGGATTTTGACTGTTACAGTGCTCTTCGAGTATAATACCAACCTTTTATAGACCTTTTAGGCCTAGAGATTCTAACACACGTTCTATGGATTTGGTTTTATTCTAACGTACATGGAGCTTGACCTTTGGGCCTAGGCCAATTAGCCTAAAAACTCTCCTCCTTAGCAATGGACGTAATTAGTAGGGGTGTTAGTAGTCTCGATATATATATGAATTGGTTCGATTTATCTCTGTCTAATACCAGTAGCTATAGATCTTCATAATTGATATGGAAACTCCAACCAGTTGAATCTAAGAACTTTTATAAGCGCTTGGATATAGAAACCCTTAAATGCTAAAACCCGAAATCAATTTTATTTTATTCCAAATGATTGCAACTCTTCGAAAATTGATTTAACAACTTTATTGAAAAATAAAACCTTTAAATCTAAATATATCCAAAAACCTCAAAACGATAGGAAATCATTCGAACGGAAAGTAAGATTCGAATTACCTTGTTTATCGAATATCTCAAGACAAGAACATCTGTTTGAGATTTAAATCACTTCACAAGCAAGATTGATCATGTCAAGTTTAAATCATTATAAACATACAACGTAAACCATTGTAACTATTTGAAGATGAATGAAACTCATTTTCATTAAAGTTGCATGATTAAGATATCAGGGTTCATATTAACAATGGTATAATATTGTCTGGTATTTTAAAGTTCTATAATATTTTTTAAACACACCTTAAAGTTCAAGATTATTTTTTGTTTGAAAGTTGAAATTTTTTAAAGTTTTAGAAGTATTTTTTGAAATAAAGTAACAAGTTTAGGAGTATTTTTTTTTATTAATTTAACTAAAAAAATAATATAGGGTAAGATTAATTTATATGTCTAAACTTTGAGGAGGTATCACTTAAAACTTCAAACTAATGATGGTATCGATTAAAATCATAAACGTGAGTCAATAAGATTTCGAGTATTAAACTATAAATTTAGTTATTAAACTTCGAGTATTCTTATGAATATGCACCTATTCAATAAAAGTTATTCTAAATTACTTGACTTTCTCTCACTCTAGATTCACTCGATTTTGATATCATATAAATATCAACATCAACTTTAAAATAGAAAAATGAAAATGTGCCGATCGCAAACTCAAGCATTTCTAAATCAAGTTAAATCATACGTTTCCTTTTATTCTTCAACTTTGGCGATCTATGACGACCCACGATGACGAAGCATAATGATAGTAACCGAACTACGACGACAATCTTAACACCCCAATGAATTTGACCGTGGTGATGCGGGAAGTTAAGAAACATGAGGTAATTAACAAGAAGAATCCACGAAAATTGAGAACTTGATGGTCAAATTCAAGGGCTTACCAGCTGATTTCTAGTCGATTGACCAGGAGTCTAGACGTACGATGATGATGATGATGATGATCCGAGATAGAACAACGACAAGGATGCTCCTCAAAATGGGACGATGATGTTCACTTGTGTTGTATGCGGCCTTTAGGGCTGAAATCAAAGCATGAGAATGGTTTAGTGGGGGTATCCTCGTGTGCATCCTCTTGACTCATTTATGCTTGCCAGCATTATTATGAGTATTATGAACACCAAATATGAGTAGGTAAGAAAAGGAGGCAGCTGATCGTGTTTTCATCGTCACCCTCCATCGACCACGTATTGTCTTCTTCATTTCGAAACGAAGAATCAACAACAAAAACTAGTTTAGTTTAGGTTGCAGAGAATGTCAGAACCATCGAACGATAAATCCAGATTCAAATCATAGACATGGAGCCTTATAGAAACTAAATTTAAATTTTGTTAAATTTCATACGGACAAAATTTACAATTTAATCATAAAGGAGTATGAAAAAAAAAAATTATGGTAAAAGTTTTATTATAAATCTAACCACCCAAATTCCTCGCCAGTAGATATTGTCTGCTTTTGCCTGTTATTTATCATCGTCAATCTCACGGTTAATAAGACAATCCTTATAAACGCGTAGAAACTTCTCCATAGTAGACACGTTTTAAATTGTGAGGCTAACGACAATACATAACGGGTAAAATGGACAATATCTACTAGCAATGAGCTTGGGTTGTTATAAATGGTATCAAATTCAAGTTTAGAGCGGTGTGGCAGCCACGACGCTGGGTCCCGAAAGGGTGAATTGTGAGATCCCACCTCGGTCAGAGTGAAACGAAACATTAATTAATAACCGTGCAAAAACTTCTTCCCCAGTAGATATGTTTTAAAATATTAAAAAAAAAAGAATACTATTTTTGGAAAGGCAAATGGGTGGGATTAACAAATTAATGAGAGAAGGCCATGTGATGCCAAATTCCACTAACACCTTATTATAATATATAATCCATTTAAGCTGTCAGCCAAATCAACAATAAATAAATAAATAAATAATTTAATTTTGGATATTAATGGTGTGGTCCTATAAATTCTTGGTAAAGCAAAAGCAAAATCCCCATTCATTTAATTAAATTATTTTTTTCCAACAAAAAAATTTAATTAGATTCAATGAAAACACCCTAAAATGTTTTTTTTTAATTATTATTACTAATTTATTAACACTGGGTAATATTTTTATTATAATTGATTAGGTGATAACCAAAAATATGTTGTTTTAATACAATATGATTGCGACATTTAAAAATAAAATAAGTAAATAAGATTAATTCATCCATTTTAAATACATCATTAAAATATTCAGATTTGGTAAGGTATTATAAATGGTAGGTTATATCAATTCTTGTGTAATATCTTTTATTTTATTTTTTTGTTAACATAAACTCGTTTTTTAAAAATATTTTCTTTTTAATTTTCTGTCAAATGAACTCGAGCTAGAAATAGATACCACAAAGTAAGACGACCACAAATTATTCTTCATTTCGAAGAATTGAACAAATTCCTATCTAAATTCACTAATTAACCTCGGAAGGTTATGGGTATGAATTTTAGGTTCTTAGAGTTTACTTAATCAAATTGTTACTACCACCTTGAAAGGTTGATGGTATATTAAAATGAAATTTTAACGTTGGTCATCCAATATCGAACATTGAGGGTATTTTTGACCATTTTTAAAATATATGGTTTTTTTTATTGTTCGAGCGATTGACCATTAATTTTTTTTATTGATATGTAGATAGGTCCACCCCCAATAGATATTGTTTTCTTCGGGTTTTCCTTTTCGGCTTCCTCTCAAGATTTTTAAAAACACGTATGCTTAGGAGAGGTTTCCACACCCTTAGGAAGAATGCTTCCCGCCTTTCGTGGTCTAGCATCTTCACCGACACTCGTTTCCCTCTCTAATCGATATGGTATCTAACATTTCCATTCTCATTACCTGTTTCAATCTTCATCCTCACAAAATTTTCCATTTATTCCTTGGGTTTTTCCTTTTACGCTTCCCCTCAAGGTTTTTAAAACGCATATGCTTAAGAGAGGTTTCCCCACCTTTACACTTATGAACAATGTTTCAATCTCCTCCCCAACCGACGTGGGATCTCACAATCCACCCCCTACAGGATCCAACGTTCTCGCTAGCACTCGTTCCCTCTCCAATCGATATGGGATCCCACATTTCTATTCTCATCACCTGTTTCAATCTTCATCCTTACAAAATTCTCGATTCATTTTGGTGGGTCTCTTTTTTTCTTCACTAAAAAGTAGTAGATAATTTCAAAGTCACTTTCTCTTTAAAAAGTTTTTTTTTTGTTAACAAAAAAAAAAAAAAAA
>NW_019268530.1:3023545-3031396 GCF_002738365.1 Cucurbita moschata
AAAAAAAAAAAAAAAAGACCCACACTAAATTTTGTTATCTTGAAAACTTTTCCCTATTATCTTAATCACAAGATAAAGAAGATATGAAACCCATAAGCTATTATTTTATTAAGAATGAAAGGGAGAGATTTGTTGTGCCTATACAGCTTCCACCATGTCCACAAACTAACCCCTTATATAAATCTCCTACCAACACAATCATCAACAACAACAAGAACAACAAGAACAACAAGAACAAGAGAGAGAAAAACAAGACACAAGAGAGAGAAAAACAAGACACAACATGGTGCAAGAGGAGAGTATCAGAAAAGGGCCATGGACAGAGCAAGAGGACTTCCAATTGGTCTGCTTTGTTGGTTTGTTCGGTGATCGCCGGTGGGATTTCATCGCCAAAGTATCAGGTTTGAAGGTGGCGGGAGAGTACAAATTATAGGTAGGGTTTATTAAAACCCCCCCTTCTCCTCCTCCTCCTCCTCCTCCACCTCCTTTTAACCTACCCCTTTCTCCTCCCTTACAGGCCTGAAAAGAAATGGTAAAAGCTGCCGTCTCCGGTGGGTTAACTACCTCCACCCCGGTCTCAAGCGCGGCAAGATGTCTCCCCAAGAAGAGCGCCTTGTCCTCGACCTCCACTCCAAGTGGGGCAACAGGTGAATACGAGTGCTCATGCTCAAAGTGGATAATATCATACAATTGTGGAGAGTCGTGATTCCTAACCTTGATTCTAACGTTTTTTTTTTTTTTTAGATGGTCTAAGATTGCTCGGAAGCTCCCGGGACGAACGGATAATGAAATAAAGAATTTTTGGCGAACCCATGTGAGAAAATTGGCACAAGAGAAAAAGAAAGCCGCGGTTCATCATGTTGTGGTGTCGCCGTCGTCCTCGTCGACGGTTGACTCGGTCCCGACAATTGATATCGGAGAAGAGAGCTTCTACGACACGGGTGGGGATTGGTCATGTTATATGGGTGAAGAGGATGAAAAGGGTTACTCTTATTCGATGGATGATATTTGGAGAGATATTGATGATCAGAGTGTTGTAAAGGCGGTTTGTGATGAGAAGTTGAGCTGTGGTCCAGTGGCATCACCGGCGCCGTGGGAGTACGGGGAGTACTCGCCGCCGTGGAAGGTGGCGGAGGAAAAGTTTGGGATTTGATTCATTTAAATTTGTTAATAGAAGGTGTGTTTTTGTTTTAGAGGGTAAGGGGGAAAGCTCTGACCTGTATAGCATTTGGAGTTTTCTTTACACTTTCTTGCACCATCTCATGCATCTTCATGCCCACTTTCTAAGCTACTTTTCTAAGCTACTTTTCTAAGCTTTTGTGTGATCTCTTTCCAATTTTTAGATGAAACACAAAATTTGCTCTACTCTCAAAATCTTTCGTGTTCTCCTTTCCGATCAATATGGATCTCACAATCCACCTATTTTTGGAGTTTACTGTCCTTGTTGACACTAGTTCCTCTCTCCAATTCATGTGGGACTAGATTTAGACGCAAGATTTTGATTACAAGCAATGAACGTTCCAAGAGAGCTGAAAACTCTCCTATTGCAAGGCTATGTCCGCCCTTCCCTTCTCCTAGAATCCACTCCGGGTTGGGTCGGTGGAGCTGCTATTCCAACTTCGGAAGGAAAGACTCAAAATTAATGAGAGTTTACAAACTTCACTCCTTCACCTTCCTGAACTGCCCAGTGTTCTCGCTGAAACATTGCCCAGTGTCCACTCGACTCAACGTCCTAGTTGTCATTTGTTCCTCTTTTTAATTTATGTGGGATCTCACATAAAATTTCAAAAATCAAATATTTATTAGTTAACAAGTTAGATTGTAACCCCATTTTTAAGTTGGTTCAACCGGTTAGGTTTGACCAAACCTACTTTTGAGAGAGATTTGTGAAAACGAGCACTTGGAATATGATAATGGGAGGTGGACATGTCAAGAGGACATGGTGCTCATTCATTTATAGTATAATGTTTTAAGAACAAATTAATTTAAGATTAATCCGACCATAGTGCTTAGCTTTTGAATTCCATTACATTTTCATTAAATAATATTAGTTTACACAATTCATATAAATCGAATCATAGTGAAAGTTGCCCAATTTCCACCGGCAACAAAAAAAGGCATTCCATTTTAAGCATACATATAAATTAATTACGAGCACGCTGGATGGGATTGGATTCAATCCACCCTTAAACTTTGGAGGAGCGTATATTGAAATAGGATTGAATGATATGCCCCGTTGGGTTGCATTAGGAGAATAGGGTAGGCCAACGGCACATCATCACGCTAGCCTTAGACTTTGACTGTTACAAATTGTGTTAGAGTCCGACATACAACGGTGTGCCAGACCACCACATCGGTGGAGGAGAGATGTTTTTAATAACAATTTTAAAATTTTTTTTATTATTCTTGCCAAGACGTGGCCCTTATCCCTATAAATTTTAAGATGTAATAATTTAACATCAGTTCAAGCTTAGTGGGTAGCTTTACAATTCCATTACATATTTATTCAACAATAAATATTCTCCTTAATTAGTATCACGATCTATGCTCGGGATTCAAAATTTAGATTTGACATCTGTGTATCTTGGTATTCTCCTACTTCCTCTACGACATGATCACGTTACTTATTCATCGCTTCTAAGAGTGAAAACTATCCTCACAGACTAACACAAGTCCTTCCTACAAGACCACTCAAGTTCCTATGACCGAGTCACTGAAAAAAATGTGTATCTTGCTAGTATAGGTAATGATTTTCAATTCTTTTAAAATTTTCTTAGTTATCCTTCCACGTTGGTATTCTAAGAAGACGCACCTTTAGAATTCTATTGACATGATTCTAATATCATGTTAGGACAACAACCCTCCATATTAGTATGATATTGTCCGCTTCGAGTATAAGCTTTATTGGTTGTACTTTTTCTTTTCTCAAAAGACCTAGTACAAAAGGACATAGTATCTCCTACTTGTATACTCATGATCTTCTCCTTAATTAGCCAGGGTGGAACTCTAGCAATTCTCAACATATATGAATTGTCAATATTTCCTTAGAGCATCCCAACCGCTCGAACAACAACAAAATCATAGGATTTCAACGGTTCACTTCAACCATAAAAAAAAAAAAAAAAAAAACAGGGGAGGAACGTGAGAAAGTGGGTATAGAGTTATGATCCAAGGAAGAAAAATCTTGGTTGCTATCTAAAGTATGGCTGCTGCAGTGGGTGGCGGCTGATGAGCAGCGGTAAAATCCATCAAGGATGACAAATAGCAGTCATTTTTTAAAAAAATTCTTCTTATTATTAGTATTATTCCGTTGAAAAGACACCCAATGGTCAACTTTTCAAAGGAACATGTTTGGTAATGTTTTCCAGTTTTGGTGGAAGTGTCTCATATGTTTAACCTCATTTGGCTATCAGTGAAACCAATACTTTTCACGTTGATGAAACTTGACTCAGGTTCATGAACTTGATGATGTTTGAAAACGTCCAATCAACCTCATCCTAAACTAGAATTGAATTGTGCTATAAATTTATTATGGGTTCCTTAGGATTCAAATAAATTAAATGGTAGAGGTAAATGCTTTTATTTTAATCTAAATATACTTGGAATGAATGTTTGAATTAGTTCTCGATTCTTTTTAAAGATGTGTAAATCTCAAGGAGTTTGGCTTCAATCTATAAAACTATTTATGATTTTGATAACACAATTGTTCGGTCCAAACTGCACTCTTGACACACTTGTAGAATCTTCGTTAACTCTCTCGTTATTTTTTTGATTTTCTTGTCTAACTATATGCACAAAATTTGACTCTCTCAAATTAGATTCGGTCAGTTGTATTACTTTTAGAATTGATTTTGTATTCTTTTATATCTCATAATCTTTTTCCATTTGTAAATAACTTGAAACTTTTGACACTGGTATTGCATTTCTTTTAAAACCGTGCAAAATTTTACCGTAATTTTCACATTTTCAATGTTTTTGCTTTACGTTGATTTTGTTCTATTTGTGTTTGATTTTGTACTTTCATCACGATTTGATTTCTCGAAACCTCGAAAATTGGGTCATGGTAAATTGGTATCAGAATAGAAACCAAAAGCAAAACCATGAGAGTTTATTATTTTCATAGTGGACAACATTATATCAATGTGAAGATTTGTGGTCCCTAACAGAGTATCAAAGTTATGCCCATAATTTAATGAGCCTGAAACGTTCACTTAGCCTATATTATTACATCAAGTGATGATCCAAGCTCCACAAGTTTTCAACCATGGCATCCTCCAACACCCAATCTGGTGCTATCATTTGGGCATCACGATCACCAACTTCCCAATCACCCAATGCACCAACTGGCTCATGTAGCTGCTTCTGCTCCACCATGTCAAACCTCCAAGCTTCCATGAATTCACCACAAGGACTTGGTGGCCATGCTGAGATTTCAGGCCATTGCTGGACCGAACTTGGAGGCGGCGGCGGCGGAGGAGCTCCGCTGCAATGGTTGGCCGGAAGAAGAACAGTATTATTCGATGAGTTTGGTAAGTTCATGTTATGGAGAGATGGAGGCAAATTGATGGAGTAATTGGAAGTTTGGTCCATGGCTTCTAGCATGCTCAAATGACAAATGGCATCCAAAAGTTTCCTGCTGTGAGCTTGTACTTTCAGCTGACGTAACTGTTTTTGAACTCGGGTCCTCCAGTAGTTCTTAATCTCGTTATCTGTTCTTCCAGGTAATTGTTGTGCAATTTTGGACCACCTAAAAAAAAATTAAATATCCAAAAACTAATAAGGGTTTGTCTTAAATTTTTTAGATTCAATCAAATATCGATACTTTTCAAACAAATTCTATATAATTACGTTCTAAAAAGTGTTGGTAAATCAAATTAATATGATCGTCAATATACCTATTACCCCATTTGGAATGAAGTTCGAGGATGAGGAGTTGTTCTTGAAGAGTGAGATTCCCGCGTTTAATATCAGGTTTTAAATAATTCAGCCATCTCAATCTGCAACTTTTTCCTGTTCTCTTGAGACCTGAAAAACGACAACGATTTAAGAAGAGACGAGAGAATTTCGAATCGAGAGAGAATGCAAGTGTGTATAAATACCAGCTTGTTTAGCCAATAGGTTCCATTGGCCTTCACCATGAGCAGCAATATAATGAATCAACAATGTGTCCTCTTCAACAGTCCATGGCCCTCTTCTTAGCTCACTTTCTTCCTCACTTGGCCTATGGGCTGCTGTACTTGACACACCAGCCATAGGGACAAGAGGCAAAGAGGGTATTATTGGAGTGTAGATGTGCATAACAAATGGCAAAAACAAAGGGTTTTATAGAGGGAAAAGAATGAGAAAGGGCCAAAATAAAGGCACAAAGCCACAAGATATGAAGCAATTGAAAAAACTATGGTTTGACAATGAAAGGGTTTGTGTCCCTTTTTAGTACATTGCGTGGAAGTTGGAATTTTCTGAAATGGGGAAATCAGCTGAGCTGAGCTGAGCTATCCAAACTTCCCTTTAATTTGGTTCTTTGAGACAACTTTTTCGTTAAAATTAATGAACAATGAACCTGGTCACCCTTTCATTCATGTCTATTATCTTCAACTCTCCCATGATTGTTCATAATTGTTACAAACCCTTTTCATTTTAAATCATGATTTCCCATTCAATCTTGAGGTTGTTCTTGAATCAAGATCATTTTTGGGATGTTTTATCAAATGGGTTTTGTTTGTATCCCATTTTCCCTCAAAGAATTACAAGAAACACAATGAAATTTAAAGGGGCCTCTCGATGGGAGATGAGCATCAGAATTTCAAAGGCCATAGACTTAACAAAGTGATGCCTTTCTCATCTTTTTCTTTGCTTTCTCCTCTCTATTATTAATTATTCTCACAAGCATAAATTGTCCTTTCATATTCCCATTTTCTTTTTCCTTTTCGAGACAAATATATACTCCAGAAAACGAGTATATATACTTACGTTGATATTGATATCATAAATTGTAACCAGCATTGTATCTCTGCTTTTAAAAATGAAAAATTAAGTCAACGCAAATCTTTTCATTATACTTTGTTCTCACTCATATGCTGTGATATGTATAGGGATGTCGAGGAATATTGAAGCTATCATGCACGTATCTAAATTTCAAATCTTAAACACGTCGAGCAGTGGAAAATTATGACAAGAAGAGGGCATGGACAAAAAATGGAATATAATAGTAGGGTTGTGAGAGACCATATAATATATGATTGTGAGATGGGGAATCAGAACATTAATGGATATGGGATATGAATATGATTGAGCTGCCCCTGTTTTTTTGTTGCAAACTTTGTGATTCTTGGTGGGGGCCTGCCTGAGAGTGAGAGGCGATCCTTTTTGTAATATTATTTTAAACGCTCCATGATTAGAGATATTCATTTAATTTGTCAGATACGGAAATTCATTCTAAATAGTTAATAAAATTTTCGATCTGGAGATGAGAATTGAAAAAAAGTGGGGGCGGCGGAGATGGAGAAGGTTTCCGTCGTCACCCGCTCTATAGACGTCTCTATCCATGATAAAAAGTTTTTTTAAAAAAAATTATTATTATTTTTAAAGGATAAGGATTATTAATAAAGTTTAATAAATAAAAAAAAAAAAAGAAGGGTAGAATTACGTAAGAAACTATCTCGCTCAAGACTTTAATAATGGTATTATTTTTGGATACCCTCAAGTGAATATATTTGGATTTCGTGGAAAAATGAGTTGATATGACCCACGTTTAGTTCATGAATCGATAAATTATGTAATTTTCTCGTAAATTATAATATCATAATATAACGAGGGAATTAAATTGATATTTATAAAATTAATTATCATAAATATTAAAAGAAAATGAATAGAGATGGATTTGAATGATGTGAAATAAAAGATGAATATAAAAATGGAAAAAAGAGCATTGAATTGTCCCTTTATGTGGGAAGATCCAAATCCTTAAGAAGGCAATGTGAGGAATCTGTCACATTGAAAGCAAACCCTATGAACCACTTTTTTTTGCTTCTTCTATTTCTTTTACTTAGGACCCCTACCACTAAATCTACTCATCGGTTTCTTTCATTTTTTTACGTTAATAGGTGATTCGTGGATAAACAATAGTCGGGGCCGTGTAGACTAACGAGGCCATTTGTTTACTTATGTAGTGACATTGTTCATATTCTTGGGCCTATTATAGGATGACCTAAATCATGAAAAGTTGGGTCTGGCTAGCATCGATGTCCACTAACTTTGGGGCAAAAACTAGATAGGAAAATAGAGCAACCCCATTAAAAAAAGAAAGCTGGTGGAACACATTTGTACGTGAAATGGATTTTATCTTAAAAGTATGTCATGTAGTGTACACGTCTGTTGCATAACATACTAGAGAAGTAACTAATAATCGTCCGACATACAACACACGTGAGATTCCACATTAAAAAATTTCTTACCATATGTATGCTCGTATTTAATATTTCATTCATGTTTATCATACATGGTACATTGCAGTGTCTCACAAGGCATATCAACATAATTTTGTTAACTTAGTAATCATAACCGACAAGGAAGTACATGGACACACGGTTCATTCAAATATCATTACATCAATTATAATAAATAATAAGACCACGTGAAACATGTTATTCTAAGAGCAAGCTCGCTTGTCGTCCAAGCTTTCCTTGATACTTTTAAACTTGTTTTGACCAAACATTTATCAGGTACGATATCCATTCATTCAGAGAAATCGAGCTTAAAACCTAAACGAGTCAACTGAATCAATTGAAACCAAACTAAACGGGAAGAACGAGAGTCGGGATTTTTTTTTTTTTTTTTTTTTTTTTTTTTTTT
>NW_019268530.1:3031825-3105123 GCF_002738365.1 Cucurbita moschata
TTTTTTTTTTTTTTTTTTTTTTTTTTTTTGAATTTGACTCATGGGTATGTGAAAAGAACATATGTTTCACAAAAATTCCAAAATCTGCTAAATCCCACTAACTTCGTAACACAAACAAACAATGAATTCAACTCAAGATTAACATTAATTTTTTGCATACAATGAATCCATACCAAAGCTGTAACGCATTCATACCAAATGTGTAGTGCATGAAAAATTACCTAATTACTTGTTCCTTTTAAATTCCTATCTGCCTCAAAAACGACGACGTAGTAATTGCACGTGCCACTTAACACGGAGAAGCCACCACGTGTCGTATAGAGCGCATTCGTGCGGCACGTGCTAACAACCTCACTTTTGTTTTTAATACTGTACACGTGTCGATGATCTAATGGTCCCCACACCATGTGCGTTACAGGTCTTGTTTTGGTGCCGCCGTATATAAATAGCTGTAACTAAATGACAAAGACATGTTGTTTTTAATTAATTAATTAATATTATTATTTATTCTTTTCTTTATATTTCAAATTATATATGTTTACTTTTATTGTATACTTGGATTTTAAAGTACACACTGTTCCATTCGGGTATTGACACGTGGCACCGGCTTTTAATTGAGGTGGCATTTTTTTTTTTCAAAATCTTTTTGTTTGACCAATACTTCCCATTTTAGTTTTTATATTTTAATTATTTTAACTAATTAAATGACCTAGGAGAAAGGTACACGTCCATATAAATAGTAACTATCAATTTTTTTATTCTCATTTGAATGTAGTTCTGTTTATTCATGTATCATTGATCGCACGTTTGATGGCAGCGGACTTGCGGTTGTGCCGCACTCACTTTCCAAACACAAGTGAGCTAAGTCTTTGACCTCAGTTTAAGAAGAAGACTTTAGAAAACGAGGGTAGAGAGAGGTTTTTGAAAGAGACGTTATATAAGCAAGCAAGAGAGTAATAATAACGGCTCACAGTACATAACCTTGAGTAGGAGGATATGAGTTTACTTTACTCGGAGCTCATGGTTCTTTTTCATTTATAAATTTTATAATATAGGCTTAATTTGAAGCGAAAACATTATCCAAATCTAAAACATTATAACGTGTAAATTTAGGTTATGGAATCAAGATCACATGGAACTCGTCTACTAACATGAATAAAACCAAACGCACATGCATCAACGCTCTAGATTCATTGTATTAGTATTATTGTGAAAAACCAAAATAATTAAATATTTGAATTAAAATGTAATTGATATTGCTTTTAAACAAAGTATTTTTAAGTAAAACCCTTTCTTTAACAAGCATTTTAAATAACACCTTACAATTTCTTTTGTATACATTTTTATAGGTAAATAACATCATGAAAATATAATTTTTAAGTAATAAAAATATTAAATACACTTCACATACTTAGTCCAGTAATTAATAATCCATCTAATGTTATGGATCAACGTTGGTTGAAAAATATTTTTTATTAAAATAAATATTAAGCCGTTATTGTTCGTTTAATATTACCTAAAGCCATGATCCGAGAATAGAGACAAAGTAAATGAGATGTGATCGAGAGAGATTAAAATAAAATAAGATCGACAAAAGAAAAAAAAATATATTATATTTTGAAAGCTTAACGGTATTGAGTCCATAGTTTCATAAGTGTATGATTCATGGCTACACGTAGAAAATTGTTGGAAATTTCAGTATCAAACTTTTTGATTAGTAAAATGGCAATTATTGTTGAGTTAAAAGCTCGTATTTACGAAAAATATGTTAATTATAAAGTTTAAATTTTGATCTTAATTTAGGGTTTATCTGGAAAACGAAATTAATTAAAAAGAATAATATTAAAAATGAATTAAAATGAAGTAAAAAAGACAAAAATAAAAGGTTCATGAGCACCCCTAAATTAATAAAGATTATTTTGGGAGTTTAATATGAACAGTGGAAAGTGCGGAAACGGCTTGTCGGGAATAAATATATAATATTCGATTTAATAATTTTAATTTTAATTTTAATTTTGGGGTAAATAATAGAATTTGTTTTTGTCGCTGTCGGATGGAGGTTTCATCAGGTCAGGTGGTTTTTATTAATTCGAGTTTTTAAAAAAACCATGTGATTTTGTTCTGTGTTTTTTTTTTTTTTTTAATTCTTTTTCATTAAAATGAAAAGAGCTATTATCTAAATTTGGAGACCAAAGTTATTATTAAACTTTACCCGAATCTGTCAGATATTTTTCTTTGTTCACTCACATGTATTTTACAAAATTTTTATAGAATATCACTCAGATAAAATTGTTTCAAACAAAACATACTTAATCATACAATTTTTATTATCGAGATACGGAAAAATAAGATATACTTTGTTGGTATAGATAGTAATTTTTTTTACTTTATCGTAAAATTTTATTTTTTTAAATACCAAAAAAAAAAGTAAAATCCTATTTTAGTGTAAAGTAGTGGGAGAAGGGAATAATAAGTAGGATAATAAGTCAACTCTAATATGGTTGAAAGTCGGTTTTCTTGGGCAGTTCACAATAGTATAGCATAGCATTCTAGGGCTGCCCCTCTTCCTCTTTCAAATATTTTTTTAAAAAATTCCACTTAATTTCTTTAACCAAATCTTCCCGGTTCAGGTGTGAACCCTATTCCGGTCACACAGGCCTCCAACTAATATGAAATTTTATATACACTTTTGATGACAATTTAAAATTCACTACAAACATGTTTCTTAGTCCAATAGCGTTAAGACAAGTAAGATTAGAAAACGAATTCAAACTCTATAGTGATCGTCACTACTCATGATTATTTTAAAAAAATTAATTCAAAATCTTAGAAAAAATATATTTTTTTCTATTTAGTTGACTTTTTTATAAGTGATTAAATTTTTTTAAGTAGTTAAAGCACCAACATTTTAATAGTAAAAAACAAAATTCCAAAGAACTAAAAAAACAATTTTTAATAACAAAATTTACAAAAATAATTTTAAATAATCATGAAAGAGCATAGAATTCCAAAAATAATAATAACT
Source organism: Cucurbita moschata (assembly GCF_002738365.1). NCBI lineage: Eukaryota > Viridiplantae > Streptophyta > Magnoliopsida > Cucurbitales > Cucurbitaceae > Cucurbita > Cucurbita moschata. Next base: position 3,034,851 of record NW_019268530.1, read on the forward strand.
ATAAGTTTTATTCATTTTTTTTAAAAAAAAAATAATTTATATAAATCATGAAAAGGGCGTTGAAAATTGTAGAATTGGAATTAGGTGTCCAATGAACCAAAGCAAATGCTTATCATTTGCAATCACCCCCTCGCCCCTATCTCTTTTTTTTTATTCCCTCCCTAACCCTACACTAGCTACTATGAGTTATGACTCTTTTAAGGGGCTTTTTAGTAACTTCACACCACTAAATCCACGTTTTCCGATAACTCAAGAGTCCAACTTTTTTAGGATAAAAAATAGAAGTCGGATTAGATTAGACAAGATTAAATTGGATTGAGTTAGACTAAGTGCTCACATTTTTCGAGTCAAAATGTGGTACTCGAATAAAGTTGGATACGTAAATAATCTAAGACAATATTTGAACGAGAGAGATCTTGAGAATATGATAACTAAGTCCGACTTAAAAAAAATTGAAAGTCACCAACCAACAAAGTGTACCTCCTTTTTAGCGTTGGTCGGTATGGATACTCTTCACTTGTAAGAAGCAAAGAATAGGTAACGTGATCATGTCATAAGGGATAAAAGGAATGTCGATCCTAATCCAAACGGTGAGCATGAATTGTTTACACTGAAGGAAGAAATCTTTTTGGGAATAAATAGTAAAAAATTAAAATAGTGAAGGGAGAGGTGGGAAATGGAATCTAAAAATTTTATATTTGTTTTGTTTTGGCATGTACCTTTAATTTTTGTTTGTTTGATGAGGACGGCAGCTTCATTGGATTGGATATTTGTCCAAAAACAAAACCTTTTTTTAAAAAAGTGAATAAAATCTGGTCTCTCTATAAATGAATGAGAATTCACCCTTCTTTCAACTCCCTAATCCTTCCATTTCCCTTTTAACCCTTTCTCCACCAAGCTCTCATCAATGGAGGATTTTGATTCTCTCTGGACTTATCAACAGGTTCGTCAATCTCTCCCTCTCTCTGATTTCCATTTTCTCTTCTGGGCCTTCCTCTCTTTGCCATTTCCACTCCATTTCTTTGGTCTTTTCTTGTTAACTTCATCCATGGAGGATAGTTTCTGGGCTTTATTTTCTCTCTGTTCTTGTCTATATGTTGCTATTCAAATGCTTTCTTCTGGGCTTTCATGGGTTTCTCTTGTTGGGAGCTGAAAAAACTGAAACGCAAGCGATTTTTGCATTTGGGTCTCAATTGGTTTCTGTAATTTGCTGTTTTTTAAACCCCAATTTCATGAATAAACAGAGGATTCTGGAAATTGGGTGTTCTGAAACAGTGATTTTCCAACAAGGATGTTCATAATTTCTGATAGAGAACAGTTTTGTTTTTGGAATATGTTAAATCATATCAAATAAATAATTCTATCCTGCAATGATTGGACCATGTTCGTCTTGAAACTTGTAGTGAGAATACTTTTTGGCTTTGCACTGCTGAATTGATTCTCCCTTGTAAAAAAACAAACAAAAAACTCTGTTCACTTCCAATGGGAATCTTTGTCTGTTTCGATATTTTGATTCGGTCGAGTTTATGATGTTTTAATCGATTGAGCTATGCTAATAGGGGTTGGATGAGATAAAACAGAAGCTTTTGTGTGCTACAATTGAGCTAGAATCAGCAAAAATGGAGGCAAATCAAGAGATGATGAAGAACAAAGAGAGTGTAAAGAATCTGATGAATCTTCTTCAAATGGCTTACAAAGAAAGAGATGAAGCAAAGAATCAGCTTCAAAAGGTGTTGAATGAATTGATGTTAACATCCCATTTTCAAGCTGAAAGTCCTGTAGGTAAAGCAAATTCCAGCATCACAGAATCCAACAGCCTTTCAGCTGATACATTCAACAACAATCCTCAATCTCAATCTCTCGGCTCGCCCGTTGTTGATTCGTTCTTCGACGCTGTTTCGTCGACTGATTTCTCGAGCTTAAACGTTGGAGATTCGTATAATGTGGATCCATGTGGGTTGGTGATTGAGAACATTGTGAAGGGGAAGAAACTGCCAGAGAAGGGGAGACTGCTGCAGTCTGTGATGGAGGCTGGGCCGTTGCTTCAGACGCTGCTCGTGGCTGGGCCGCTCCCCCAGTGGAGGAATCCGCCCCCGTTGCAGCCGTTCAAGATACCTCCTGTGTTGATGAAAGGAGAGGGTGTTGTGGTGAACAGTCCAAGAATGTGTTCAAGTTCTATGTTGAATTTTTCAGGTGTTCCTTCAGAGTCATGTTGTTTGGATCACAGTGCATTGGTGTCAGGTTCTAATCCCAGTTTTGGGTGTACAAAGAGACAGAGATTGGCGTAAGAATGATACTCATATTGTATTGTAAAAATTAAAGTTGGTTTCATTTGTAAATGAGATGTTAAAGTTTTTGGTATTGGAAATTGAATTGAGATTAGACTTCTCATTTCCTTCTCTTCCCCTCTATAAAAGGATGGTATTACTGTATGTTTTAAATCTTTCGGGTGAACAGAAGGTTATATGTGAGATTATATTGGTGTGATAACTTCTTATGCTTTTTAAAAACCTCTCTTTAGTTGAACTCAATTGAATTGGTCTAACCAAATCAGACTACACCGATCTAACACAACGAGGTTACGTTAGTCTAACCTTCTAATAGAACAATTCGTTGTGCATCGTGTACATGAATAGAGATGTCCATTTTACGTGCCTCAAATAAGGTGAAGATTCTCCATTTAGGTGAGGAATGAGGGTGAGAGTGAGGAATGGTTTTTTCGAGATAAATGGGAATAGGGATGAGATTATATTCTCCATCCTTGTCTCCACCCTGAGTTGCTTAATATAAATATATTTTTAGTATATATTTAAAAAAATAATAATTTAATTTTGAGATGATTTAAATTGAAAATTATGTTGTATGTTTTTTTTTTATGGTTAAAAACTATATTGTAAGATTAAAATTTAAATTTTTAGAATTTATGTCGGTAAAATACTATATATTTATCCTGAAATATATTGATTTATTAGGATTTTTTTCAATTATATCTAAATGAAAATTTTTAATTAATCTTTTAAAAAATAGTAAAAAAAAAAAAAAATCCATAAAAAACATAAAAATAAATAGAGAATTTTGCGAGAACAGAGAATGAAATAGGAGGCGGTGATGACTACGGGGAAGATTTTCTCATCCCGCTTTTCTCGATGGACATCTCTATGCACTTAACCCTAGTATTGCTTGTGTTCCATGCATTTCTTTGATGATGCTCTTCCTCATTCTCAATCGCTTGTGCTACTAACTGCCTAAACCACTAGGTGAGCGATGCGTGCCATGGTGACCTACAAAGAACAACTATGGAAGTGTGGTGACATGGTAAAGTTCACATCTAAGGCACAATTGAATAAAATGTGAACTCAAAGTTCATATCTACTCCACCAAAATGAAAAAATAAAAAAACCAAAGGGACATCGAGCATACCACCGGCCAAGCTACTGTCAAAGGTCGAGTCACGATGGTCAAACAATGAGAAAAGAAAAGATGAAGGATAGAGAAGTCAATGGTAACGAGCACATGCAATTGTGAAAAGTAGTCGATGTGGTGAAGCTGAACTCGAAGCCGAAAGCGACAAAAGCTCTCCTTTTCATCAACATTTAGGAAATTCTAAATGAAGAAGGTTGTGGTTTCCTTTTGAATTAGAAGATAAAATTAAAAAAATTAATCTCCAAAAATTAACCTCCAAATTGAAACTAAAGATTTATTTTAAAATCTCTTTTTCCAAAATTTTATTAAAAATTAATTTTATCTTTACTGAAAATTCTAATTGCCCAAATTACCCAAGAACAGCTAAATTCAATTAATTCACAATTAACCAACCAAAGGAGATTCAAAGCATAAAATAACCTTAAAAAAATAGGGTAATTTTATATGAAGAACGTTGTACGGCATACCTTTAAGAATTTTCGTTCTCGAAAGTTCACTAATCTAACAACTTTGGGAGTAATCAAAGCAAGAGGAAGAAATGAGAAAAATAACGGTAACCTCGAAATAGGGCATCACAAATCTTATCTATTAGCCTAACTATTAGAGATAACATAGAGTTGTTATGAAGCTTATCATCAAATCATCATAGACATGATAATATTTTACCATTTAGCTCGAGCATAGATCGAACGAGCCAATTCAATCAATATAGCACCAACTTCAAGGTAAAACAAGGTAAAATGCAACGGCTTAAACCCACCGCTAGCAAATATTGTTCTTTTTGGGCTTTCCCTCATCCGCTAGAGAGAAGTTTTTACATCTTTATAAAGAATGTTTTGTTCTCCTCCCCAACTAGCGTGGGATCTCACAATCCACCTCCTATTCAGGGCCCAGTGTCTTTGCTTGTTCTCTTCTCCAATCAATGTGGGACCCCCCCAGTCCACCCCCTTCAAGGTCCAGCGTCCTTGCTGGCACATCGCCTCATGTCCACCCCCTTGAGCTCAACCTCCTCGCTAACACATTGCCCGATGTTAGGCTCTAATACTATTTGTAGATATTGTCCTCTTTGACCTTTTCTTTTTGAGCTTCCCCTCAGGATTTTTAAAACATGTCAGCTAGGAAGAGGTTTCCACCCCTTATAAAAAATGTTTCGTTCTACTCTCCAATCCACGTGGAATCTCACCGAAAGTTGGTTATGGGCTTCAAAGCCCAACTCCTTCCCACAGTTACCGGTGACATTTAAAAATGGGAATTTTGTTCCAAGATAAGTCTTGTGAACTTGGTGGTGACAAGAAGGAACTTGACATTTAATAAATGGATGTGCTCGTGAAAGCCCCAGACAAGATGCCAACTCTCAAGCAGGGGATATCTCGTGCAAATAATGAATGACCTATTAGAATGAGACAGAGCGAGAGAGATATTCTAATTGTTGAGAAGATAGGAAGGAAAGTAAATGAGATGATAAGAAAAGCATGAAAGTGGAAATGAAGATTCAAGCTACGCAATCCTTTAATGAGATTGATTAACTTGTAATCAAAACAAAATATGCATGATTAAACACATTATCTTATTAATCCCCTGCCCCACTTCTTATGTGTTCAATTGGCCAGGACTCAAGTATAGCCTAGGTCATAATTGTATATGCGTTAGAGAGAGTGCCACTATTTTTTTCCCCTCCCTTTCTTCATCTCAAAAATTTAAGTCCAAGCAACAACCAATTCTCAAGACACTATAAATGTATTTCAAAAGCACCACAAAAGGTTAAGGAACTATAATCAGGACTTACCTCTGCTTCTGCTTCTACTTCAAGGCACTGGGTCGACGAAAATCCACAAACATGGTTCAAACGCTTACTTTCCTGTTCTATCTCTCTTCATTCTCATTTCTTTCCATCGTCCGAGCTGAAGGCAGAGCACCTCATGGCCTGGTATATGAGAACCCGGTGGCGTTCTCTCCAATGGCGTATGATTTCTTCCATCCAAGAACCCGGAGTCCCAATGCCGAAGACCCATGTGGTGCATCCAAATGCTCCCCTTTGCCCCTTGCAGCTCAACTGCAATCTAATCCTGCACAAGAAAGCAAATACTCCACAACAACTCAGAAAGGTGAGGGGGTTGGTGGGATTCTGGGAATTGTGTTTGGCATCACATTTGCTGTGTTTTTGGCGATGGGGGTGTACTATGTACTACGTACCCGCCTAGCCAACACAAACCGAGCCATGTCTGCAAAACCTGGTGCTTGACATGCTCAAATCCAACATGTTTATGAGCCTAACAAACACTTGGGCACTTCTCTTCCTCGGTTTAGTTTATTACTCCTTTCTTGTTTATTTCTCCAAGATTGATAGCGGCTATGGCTATACATATTTATTATTCTGTTATATATATAGTAGGCTGTTCTATATCTATCGTCTAAATTGTGTTTCCTAAAATTTTCTTCATCCCTCCTCTCCCCCCATGTGTAAAGTTTTTGCTCCTTCTAAGTTTCTGGCTCTAATCCTACTAATAAGGCGCGTTCATGAATGAATCCAAGAAAGAAAAAAAAAAAATCACAACTAGCAATGGGGCCTTCCAGAAATTATGCCAGATGAATAATCAAATGAAGAAAAAGTAAAAGAATTATTGACCATGGCCGCACTAATGTTTGCAACAAGGAAGTCTTAAAAAGTTCTAAAACTCAATATAATGAATTTGGAAACTTTGGCCAACCAAAATGGAACTGTACGTAGAAATGGTGGAAACTTTCCAACAAAAGGTTTTAGGAACCAAGGTTTACGTCAAGAACACATACCAAGCAGATGGTTCATGGTTGCACGATAGAACAAAAGTGTACAAATACAAATGATAGAAGTCATGCATACATTGCCATATCAATGCCAATAAAAACTATGGTAACATTAGGGTCTTCCTGTGAAGTGCGCAACCCCAAAATTCAGATCGTTCAACAAACAACCATATCAGGTGATAGCTGCTGAAGTAGAGAAATAATGGAAACATGTGACCAATAGCCTTTCCTCGTTGAGTCCATCAAAAAACTAGATGAATAGAAGCAAAACCAAGCACGAGGAGCCAATAAGCAACTGGAACAATATGATCAGTAACACAACATGGCTCAACCTCAGTGCTAACTCAATATTAGAACGTCCAGTTGAATTCCGTTGTTTCAATTGCATTAGAATTACATCAATTTACGCAAGAGGATGTATAGTAGAAAATACAATTGTTTGATAATCCAGAATGCTAAAAATACTCATAGCTTTGTTCATATTCATACTCAGCTTTATTGTTTTAAAGGCCTTTATACTCATAGCTTTGTTCCACAGTCATAACATCAATTGTTTGATAATCCAGAATGTTAAAAATACAAAATTTAAAATTCTGTTTCCTTACATGATTCATGCAAGTACATTGATCAAGAAAACATTCTCCACATATCACCATCCCCGTGAACTGAGAGCCTGAATCACAGGTCCAAATGTCTGGTCTACAGCTCTATTCCATAGGTGCGAAATCTCTGGGCCATATTTCTTTGCTAATACAGCTTTTTTCATCTAAAGTCGTTTCAAAGAGGATGCTATTAGATTAATGGGTTAGCTGCTAGATGGAAGCATAAATTCAGAGATGGTAGAACTTGCATTAGGGAATTCTACATTGTTGGTAAGAGAACTTGTGGGCCAAGAACAAAGTTTAGATTAAATAATAATATCAATAATTCCTTCCAAATACATAAACCCTGACAGTCCACATTATTCAATACTCACCACTCCCAGATGGAAAAAATTCAGGTGCCATATAGTTACTTATTCTGAGACGTTTCTTGTTAAAAAAAAAAAAATCCTTATTCTGAGACACTTCTGCTTTGAATTAACAAATATTGTTGAGAACCCAGTTATCAAAACTGTCCAAAGAGTAGCCACTCAGATTTCTACCATCAAAATGCAGCATGCCTAGACATCTAAAATGACAGCAAATAACGAATTTTCTTGATACCCATGGTCCTCCATTGGTCTTTTACAATCTAATCCTTCACAAATGAAGTAAAGAACACATTCTTATACAAAACTTTATATTTTTCTATGACGAATTAAACTCGTGTGTAGAAAAATTGATTTTACAGTATTCAAATAATGTATATTTCAGCTTTATATTAAAAGAAATATTACATACCATAAATTAATTGATATAAAGAAAAACATAAAAATTATACACAAAGCCATGTTTAGATTAAGATCAATGTCAAAAATGTAAAAAAAGAAAAACTACTTACAAATTATTAACCTGAATGACATTATTGAAAATTTTGATAATTTCATTACGCTCTCCCCTTATTCCCAATCATTCAAATATTCACACACATACATTTGATAATTTCATTACATTTTCACAATGTTCAAACACAAGCCATAAAAAGTTAATCATTAGGGTAACAGAAAGGGAAATTTTAAACATACTGGAGATTGGGTGGCTGGCGGATAATTTTCCGAAATGGATCTGTATATGCTTTTCCGCTGCTCAAAAACAACAACCCCGACGAATAGGCTGCCCAGTGCAGCACCAAGAAGTCGCTCCTGCAATTGGATCCAGATTTCCACCAAAAAGGAGAAGAAAATGAGATCAAATTGCACCCAATAAATGGCAAGGAAATCGAATCAGCTCTGGAAGTCCATCGGAGCATGGATGCTTGGTTACCTGAGCAAGAATGGAAATCATGGTAACATAAGCTTCGCCACTAAATTTCGCCGGATAGAGGAAATTTTTGGGACAGATTATCGAGCGAGGCGGGCCGATAGGGCTACTTAGAATGGATCTTCACCCGAATATTGACTCCACAATTCCATTCGTAAATAAAAAGCATAAAATAACATTTTATTTTAGTTCGCCTTTAAATATTTAATTTAAAATTTGAAAATTAGTCGATCCTAATTTTTTTTTATCAAAAATAAATAAATAATAATAATGTTTTCGATGCAAAAAAAAAAAAAAAAAACACCGTATGAATATATGTTGTTGACCTCGTATTGGTGATTACCAGTCTCGACCTTCTCGTATGAATATATGTTGTTGACCTCGTATTGGTGATTACCAGTCTCGACCTTCTCGTGACTAGCCTCCGTGTTCTTGAGGTCAACCTTTACCTTTGATAAGGTCAATTTCGCAATAAAATCTATTATGGTTTGTCATTTTATTGACGTTTTTAGAGTAAACTGCATATCGTATGTTAACCCATCTCGTGGAATGTGATTTTTACGTTGATTCATTATATAACGTCCGAGTAACAAAAAGGTACATGAATAAACCAATCCCACATCTAAATCAAGACAATAAGTTAGAAGGTTTCATATTGGTACGTGGAGATAATTTTCACTCTTAGAAGCAAAGAATAAGTCACGTGACCATGTCATAGGAGAATGTCAGGCCCATCAGATGCTAAATTTAGATTCTAAATCTTGATCCGAATTACGGGTATAAGTCGCTACACTTTAAAATTAAAAAACAATTAAAATTTGCCATTGAAAAATTGAGACAAGAAATGGAAGACAGCCACAACAAAGATGATGAAGTAGGCCATTGAATCCCTACCTTGAATATGAGCTAACTCAAAAGTGTTTGTATTTTCTGTTTCTTTTTATGTACACAACATATGAATAACAAAGAAAATTCAGAAGTGAATCCTAATCTTTCTTCTACTCATATGATGTATTCAATCAATAGCTCTAGAAATTCTCCTTGTGAAAGTGAAACCGAGTCGTCGAACTTAAACTAAATTCTTGGCATAGTTGCTTCAACGTTTGGGTCAGTGTAGCACTTCCACAGTAAAACACACCTGCAAATCCAGACTACGACGCTATTAAATCATTTCTAGATCGAAACGTTTTAAAACTTTAGAAACGGTAACTTCTTACCTATACGCGAAGCCATGTGGTTACTTGCCATCTCCATGAACACCTTCCTCCAGTTTGGTCGAGCAAAATGCGTCCTTATCTGTTTATGTCACATCAAATATTTAATTTATAAAGTTAAATTAATAAAAATATCTATGAATTTTGTATTTTATTTAAAAAATATTATTAAATTTTCAAAAGTTTAAATAATATACTAAAGTTTTAAAATATCTTTAAATTTAACTCTTAATAACTTAAGTTTGATTTAGTATTTAGTCATAGATTTGATTTGTTTTCGATGTCTTGTAACTCTATATAATAGCCAAACCAATTTCATTATTCAATAGAAGGTATGATTTCTCCTAATTTGTGATCTTTCTAGTTTTCTCTTCTTTGGTATCAAAGCTATGCCCTAAACTTAGCCATGACAACTATCTCTGTTACTAACATTTGGTATTAGAGTCATGCTCTAAAGTTAGCCATGACAATAGAATCCTCAAATATAACAAAGATTGTGAGCCTCAAAATTGTAGTAAAAAAGTGACTAAAGTGTCGAACAAAGGGTGTACTTTGTTAAGAATCACGACTCTCCTTATAGTGTCCTTTGTTCAAGTAGAGGATTGTTGAAAATTATTGGGAGTGAGTCCTACGTTACCTAATTTAAGTCATGATCACGAGTTTATAAGTAAATGAATACATCTCCATGACTTGAGAGCTTTTGGGAAGCCCAGCTTATGCTCAAAGTGGACAATATCATACCATTAAGGAGAGTCAAGGAGAGTCGTGATTCTTAACAAATACTTTATTTCAAAATATCAATAAACCTTTCGAAAGAACGTCAACCCGACTTTCGAAAGAATAGCTTTAGGGGACGAAGATAGTAATACCCGACTTTCGGAGAGAACATCAACTCCATTCCTAGCATGTTGAAGCTTTTGCACCATGGTTATAAGCGCAGACCTCACATCTCCTTCCTCATAAACACTTGTCAAGTAATTATGCATTTCTATTACTTGCTGCAAAATCCCATGAAACAATCTCATTCAGTTCAAAAAATTATATGAACTTAATAATGAATCAAGAACAACAAGACTTTCCAACTCACATTACGATCATACTCAGAGATATCATCCATAACGCCTTTGAACCACTCGAATGAGCCTTGTTCCCTCGTTATCCAATAGAAATATGTTCTTTCAGGCCCGCACCTACCGCTGCCTACAGAGAGTTCGTGTACTGGTTCCTACAAAACATGAATGATTTGGGCTCTATGTTTAATGTTTTATAGGTATGATAAGTGGTTTTGAAGGCTTATGGTGTTGTTAAACTCACATCGTAATTGTGATTTGGCTTCATGGAATTTAGAACATCTTTTATAATGCTGATCATTGGAGTTGCGCCAATGCCAAGGCCAATGAGTAAGAGGATGTCGTATTTTTTGTAATCTTGTGCTGGAGCTCCATATGGGCCTTTGATTAGAATTCTTGGGTATCTGGAGATTGAAATGGTTGATGGGTTGAAGTAAGGGTGAGTATGAATTGATGAGCAATGGGTATCAACTGTGCTTACCTTTGCTGTGAATAGCCGTTGTCATCATATGCTTTTGTTTCCAATCTAACGAGATTTCCCTTTCTTGCTCTTGTGTTTTCAAGCTCACAGACCTGCCATTTTCTTGTTTAGTGAGGTTGAATAACACAGTTTTGTAGTTTGTGGAGGGTTTTGTGAAGTGGGTTTTGTGTTGTTTTGTAGAGTGGGGTTGGATAATGGGATTCTCTGCTAGAGAGGTGATTATGTGAAATCCCACGTGTTGGGGGAAGGGAATGAAATATTCTTTATAAGAGTGTGAAAACATCTCTCTATCAGAAGCGTTTTAAAAACATTGAGGGGAAGTTTGAAAGGGAAAGCCTAAAGAGAACAATTTCTACTAGTTGTAGGCTTGGGCAATACAAATGGTATTAGAGACGGGCATCGGGTGGTGTGCCAGTAAGGACGTTGGGCCCTGTAGGGGGTGGATTGTGAGATCCCACATCGATCGAAGAAAGGAATGAGTGTCAGTGAGGACGCTAGGCCCCAAGGAGAGGTGGATTGTGAGATTCCACGTCGGTTGAAGAGGGGAACAAAACATTATTTATAAGGGTGTGGACACCTCTCCCTAGCATACGTGTTTTAAAAACATTGAGGGGATGCCTAAAAGGAAAAGCCCAAAGAGAACAATATTTGTTAGCGGTGGGCTTGTGTTGTTACAAATGGTATCAGATCCAGACACTAGGTGGTGTGTCAGCAAGGACGTTGGGTCCTAAAAGAGAGTGGATTGTGAGATCCCACATTGATTGGAGAGAAAGAGTGCCAGCGAGGACGCTAGGCCCTGAAAAGGGGTGGATTGTGAGATCACACATCGATTGGAGAGGGGAACGAAACATTCCTTATAAGGGTGTGAGAACCTCTCCTTAACAAATGTGTTTTAAAAACTTGAGAGAAAGCCCAAAAAAGACAATATTTGCTAACGATTGGCTTGGATTATTACATATGGTAACAGAGCCAACCATTGGGCGGTGCACTAGCAAGGACGCTGGTCTCGAAGAGGATGGATTGTGAGATCCCACGTCAATGGGAGAGAGGAATGAGTGCTAGCAAGGACGTTGGGCTTCGAAGGGGGGTGGATTGTGAGATCCCACATCAGTTGAGAGGCGGGAACAAACTATTCTTTATAAGGGTGTGAAAACCTCTCCCTAGCAGACGTGTTTTAAAAACCTTGAGAGGTATCCCAAAAAGGACAATATCTGCTAGTGGTAGGCTGGAATGTTACCGGTTCTTGTAAGTTTGTTTTTAAAACGACAAGTTGTTGTTCCTGTATCATAGGATTCTACAGTTTATAAGGAGCAAATCACCTGTGCAAACCTGTTATGAAGCTCAGCAGTCCAGTCTCCAAGTGTTCTAATATGGCAACTTAAGTAATCATCTCCTGGTGCAGAAGTGATAGTGAAGGGATGCCTGAAACAAATGAGAGAGCCTAAAGCTTGAAGTTCTTAGCCAAATCAAAGCTGCAAGTTGCATATATGTACAGTAAAGATTAGATTATTACCACTCAAAACTTGATATATCTGGACACTTGACAAAGAAATACATCCCACTTTTATATCTAAATCCTTGGGGTTTCGTCATGTAAATGGCAAGAACATTCCCTGTATATATCACTGCCTGGAACATTTGAAAACCCCATCATAAGCTTCATTTTCACATGGATATGTTCACATACACAGACAGACAGACAGACAAAGATTTACCTTAATAACATCGACGTTATGCTTCAGCTCATTCACTGATGCTAGAAGTCTCTCACTCGCATACAGAGACATTGGGAATACTAAATACATCCATGTCTACAAGCATTATGATAAAAGTTTAGAACAATATCTGCTAGCGGTGGACGTTACAAGTAATACTTACCGTCTTCTTGTACCATTCCCGGGCTAAGAACAGATAGTAGCCATGGATTATGCAGAGGATATAGGCCACAGCAAGCAAATGATGAGAATACCAAAAGGCATTGAAGCCAGCCAAATGGTGGAAAGGCCAAGGCAATTTAATAACATTCCTTCTGAATCTGTGGGTGGCCAAAATGTATGAAAAGATCATTATAATCAATATCAAAACCCCAGTAACCCCAGGTGTGCTTCTCACCAAATCTCTATAACTAGGCTGATGAAAGTTGAAATTAGGCCCAACATGTTTCATAAATTCGGCTCTTGGGCATGAAATTAGCCTTGGAAAATCACAGGATATGTGCATGAACACATGAAGAAAAGTCCCAATCACTATGCCAAATGCAATTGTCTTGTGGAAGTTTATATTGTCATCAAAAGGGAAGATTTTGCTTAGTGATGTGGACCTAAGTGTTGTGAGTGTACTCCTACAAACTGGCAATAAAATTAAAGCCATATTGAACTTGAGTGTCTCAGCTCCACCCTTTGCAACACAAAGACAATACCCCATGATTTTGAATGCCTTTGTTTGCTGGTATTGATTAAACTTCCAAACGAATAACGCGACGTTTATCGATATCCATAATACCATGACCCATATCCTCTTCCAATTGTCGTGGATGAACTCGGTCGTTCTCGACATCGCTCGACTCATCGGAGTTCTGTATTGTCTAGGAATCATGGCTCTTGTAAGAGTGGTAGTTTTCTTAGCTATGTTCTTGGTGTTGTCTTGATCAAACACCATAACTTCCCTTAATAGAGTTTCAAGTTGTGAGAGCTGAAAATACAGAGGATGATATGAAAAGGGTATGATTATTGTAAGTTTGAATAAGAAGAAGAAGAAGCCTTTTACCTCTATGTATCCAAGATGGTCAGGATCAAGCTCCTCCATGATCATAGATGCATAGTAAGCTGCTTGCTTTTTGAGATTGCCTAGCTTGTTGGCTGAGGCACTCAAAATGATCACCTCCTTTACTTCCCCCTCTGAAAGCTTCCCATCACCATTTTTGTCACACCTGAAGAACTATCTCAAAAGTTAATGATTGAAAGAGTTTGGCAACAAAAACAGAATCAAGAACTGGTTGGCTTACATTTCAAAGAATATTTGTAGGCGAAAATCCATATCTTGGCTTGTTATGTCTTCCCAAAAGCCCTGTAATTCTTCAATTGTAATGCCATTTTGAGGACAGAGTTTTCTTCTCCTCACCAATGCGTCGAACAATTCGCCTGCAAAGTCCTTTGAATCTCCGCCCATTCCTGCAAATAAAGAGTCATGGTACGAAGGCAATTAAGAAAAGGAATGGTATGAAGATGTTACCAATGCAGGCTCCAAATTTGTCTCTGAAAAGCCTGTCGTTGATAGCATGTTGGTGGAATCGGCCCTCAATTGCCCTCCAAGCATCAGCTTCCTTGCCAGTGACAGAGCGATCTAGAAACCTCAAGCTCTTAAGCCCTCGTTCGGCTTTGGATTTCCTTCTCCCAAGCCTAATAGCAGGCCTGGAAATCCCCTCTTCTTCACTCCTTTTGAAGCTTCCATTTCTTTCACCGCTCTCGATCATGCCCACTTCCACCATTGCATCAGTTTCCACAGGATCCAGAATCCATCTCGTTGGGTCCTCACCCATCTCGTTGTTGTTGTTCATGTTCTCCATTCCGGGCGATCGAAGGCTTTCTTGGATTTGGATCCTTCCTTGTTTTTTTTTTTTCTTTGTTCTTAGATGGATGATTGGGAATGAAGAGAGGGAAGAAGTGGTGATTGAAAGTTCGTTTATTTCGTTGCCTCTCTTATATATAGAAACCTATTGTAATTTCTTTTTGTGGAAGTACAATCTTTCCGTACATTTCGCCGCTACTTTTGTTTGGGTCCTAAAATTTTCAACACAATCCACTCTTATAAATTATAAAATTAAAAATTAATTTATCCCCTCATTTATTCAAATTTTTGTTTTTTTGAATGAAAGTGAAATATTCGTTTATTTTTAAACATTTAATTAAAATTTACAAACTCAATTTTAAAAGAATAATAATATAACAACCTGAATAAAATTAATAACAAATCCAGATCCAAACACGGACCACAGACAATCAGTTGTAACCCAAAAAATAGAAAAGATCGGAATCAAAATACCAAAAGAAATTAAATTGCAACTTTTTGTATCACAAAAAATATAATGAGACCATCATGTGCATGAAAAGCAAAGGTCCGGAGATAACTAGCTTCATTTATACACGATTGTCAATATGAATGTGAATAGTGAAAACCGTTTCCTTCAGGTGTTGCCTACTAAGCTCCCCCTCTTCGTGTAGTTCGAATTATCCTTTCTCAATCAGTCTTATACGAAGATTATTCCGTTTTAACACTCTGACCATTCACCACCATAAGAATGCAAAGAACTCCCCATAAGAAGGAAGGCTGTTCTTGTCTCACCTATAAACACTCCATGGCATTGCTTATTAAATCATGGAGTTTAAATAATTTAAATATATGGTATAATGGCTACATTAATGCCTATAATTATGTTATCCTATTAATTTGTGCTCATTTTAGTTTTTGCTATTTTTAATTCAGTCTTTTGTAACGTTTCATTCTTTAAATAAAATTAAATGTGGATTCCTTGATCCACAAGGCATCTCTCATAGGAGGTGTTTTTCTTCTCCTCCCTTAAGCGAGCCTTCACATTAAGGCAAGCAAGAGGGGTACACCATCCAAAAAAGGAAAGTTAAACAAAGCAAAAGCAAAAGACAATTTAAGAGAAGCATATCTTGAAATTTGGACCATTCAAAGTGGACAAAACGACAATCACCAGCAGTAGCGTTAGATCAACAAGTTTTCAGATATCATATCCAGATGAAGCTCCAAGACTTGTGCACAAAAAAACATCAGATTCAGTGTTGCCATCTTTTCAAGCTCAACCAACCTCACACAAAAACAAAAACTCACCAATAAAAGGATCTCATCCTTACACTAAATGCAAACCAAACACGAACAAGGACAACAATCAACTAAGCTAAGCTAATTCAAGTGGAATAATAATGGATTCAGCAAGGACGTGAAAATAGTAGTGATTATATTGGCAGAAAACCTGCCTCCAAAAGGTATAACTCTTTCATTTTCTTCTAAAAATGAAAAGACGCAAAGAAAAAATTAACGAATGCCCTGAGAAAAAACATATATGAGCCTTTATATTTACATCCAAATTCAGTCTCTTCTCTATTATGTATGTTGTTTTAAACTGAAACTCTGCTTAATTTATTGCAGTTAGAGGAACTCTAGAATCTCTTACTGATTGTGCTGCTTCGTGTGCTCCTGCTAAATGTTTTACATCTCCATTTGATTGCTTTGAATATTTCAAATCCCAAAATGACTTCAGAAGCTCATCGAAAGCTGGCGTTCTAAGTTCTTCGATGGATGTCATGCTTGGCAAGTTGAACGATCGCTTTCTTGGTGTCGAACAAGATGGTTCATCAACCTGTTGAGTAATTAAAATGGCAGAGGAATCATCAGTCAATATGATTTTAGTAACTAACTTAAATTACTATAAGTGAATATATGATGCGTTTATCTATCTACCGTGTATTCTGTCAGTAGACATGTTCCTGCATGATCAGTGATTTCGACTATCTTGTGGTAATGGCCACCTTTCAAATCTCTTAACTCCTCACAACAAGGATTAATCATTGAATTCAGATTTCCACACGCTTCGTTGTCGAGTTCTAACGAATCTGCACAAACCACAAAATTCATATGTTTATATGTTTCTTTTAGATGTTATTATGCAATGAAGAATGCAGGATACTAACGATCAACAGATGAGAGGAGATTCTTGTTTGCATTATCAACATCTTCAAGAGCAGCGGATGCAGCCGAAGAAAACCGAGCAAGTAGCGCTTGATTGGATTCCATCCCATCCCTGATGGAAATAAGAAAGTAATGACTGATCTTGAACAGATTATAACATTTATTTCTTAATATCAAAAGATAAGTGTGTACCGAAAAATGGAATCCACAGAAGCAACACTGTTGTTTTCTAAACTGAGCAAGGATTCCTGAGCAGTTCTCCATTGTTGTGCACCCATTTTTGCCTTGTTCAAGCTAAACAGTTTTATATAATACCCTGTTAACTGGAGGGGCTAACCAAAAAAAGGTATTCGCAGGTGAAATTAGTTAGCTGAGTTAGGATGATACCAATTTTGAAGAACTTCTTCCATGTCTCTCTTCCCGTCTTCAACAACAGAAGTATTTTCGTGGTAGTGTGACTCTGTTTTCTCCAGGTGCAATGTCCATTCAGTTTTCACTGAAGAAGTACACTCCTGCATGGTGGACATTTCCTTCTGTAGCAAGTTGGTTCTACTTGTTGCACTCTCCCGCAGGTCAGTAATTGCTGTTTGAACCTAAGGAAATGAACAGTTAACCTTTAGACGCTAAAAAAATTGTGTCTAATCTCCTCAGGAACAAGGTAAGGAAATACCAATTGTTTCTTTCTCGCATTTGAACTTGCTAGCAACTCTGCCACTTTAGCCAACAGTTGTTTTTCTTCATTGGCAGCACACTCCTGCAGATTTCAAATGAACTTTGAGCTCAATACAAGACTCCAGTAACTAATAAATCAACCAAGTTTTTGTAATCTGCAAGTACCTCAAATTTCTTTTCAAGTTCAGACAATTTTTGCTCGTTGACTGATTGAGCATCTTCCACAATGTGGGTAAGTTTCGACGCATGCATATCCAGAGTCTTTATGAAGTTTGAGGTAATTTTAGAAACTGAGCGTGTGGTTTCCACTGCTCTAGCATGTGCCTATATCAACGTCCAACAACAAGTCAAGCAATTTATGAATTATCGTTAAGATTGTTGACATAAAAAAGTTGTATTGATCAAAAACCTGATGCTGCTTTTGAGCATATGCAGTCAGCTTCTCTTCCTGCTTGTGAAGGCTATTTTGAAGATCACTGAGCAACGCCTCAGCTTCCGAAGCAACACCATTGAAAAGCTAAATCAACCAAAATTCAGCACAACCAGAAGAGATAAAAAGAAAGTTCGTCGACCAAAAAGATTGTGATCAATTGCTTACGAGTTCAAGTGCAGATGAATGCTTTGAAACTTCAGAATTTATATCACCAAAGGTTGATTGAAAGTTTCCTTCAAGCTCTTCAGTTATACTGTTCAGAGCTTTAACTCGAGAACCATACGTTATTTTCAGATTTCCAATCCGTTCTCTAAGTTCTTCGGTAGCCTTCACAAGCAGAATGAAAATTATAGGAGAATGAAAATCTCAGCTTAAAAAAGAGTTCTTAGTTAAACCTTACCTTAGTCTTTGTTAAAACAAAAGATTGCATATCTTCCTCCATGTCCCTTAGTTGCTGCTCTTGTTGGGTAACTGAAGTAGCTACAGTTTTATGCAATAACTCCAGCTGCTGAGTTAATTGAGATTGGAATTTCTGGACAAGTAATTTGTTTCTATCTTCAATTTTGTCCTTGCGCTCTGGATAGAACAGATGATGATCATCATAATCAATAGTTCTGGATAGAATTATATGAGAAAAAGAAAGGTAAGCTTCAAAGACACAATAACTAACCAATTTTGTCAAATAAACCCGACACATCTGCTGCGGCATTTTCTAGCTCTGATCGCAGCTCTAATGCACGCTCAATAAGTGCTTTCTCTGTAGGGATTGACGAAGCACAACAGTCAGAAATTTGTGTGGAAGCAAAATACACAAATGGAAAATATAAAGTCAGAATGAGGGGATAAGAAGTCCAAAGTTTACAAAGCAAATAAAAAATTATACATAGAAAAAACTGCTAAAGGTCAGATGAAACATTTCTTACCAGACTTGAGAAGATTGATTATCAGAAATTCCTTTTCTTTAATTGTTGCATTTGCTTGGCGGTGTTTCTCCTCCAGATCAAAGAAAGCATGTTCAGTTTCTTCAAGCCTTTTCTGGAGTTACATACAACAACAGCTGTTAGTACCTTTTTCCAAAGATGAGTAGAAAAGGTGAGGAACATTGTCCTACTGAACAATTATATGATATACCTCTGTTCTATCTAATTTATCGCTTAATTCTTCTGACAAAAGTTGCTGAGAATCATAAAGCTCCTGAAGCTCCATTAATTGCTGCTCATAAGTAGAAGAGAAACTATTAGAATTCAAAATAAGCCATATGAAAGGAACCTTCTGATATAAAATCTAGCTGTCTGCCCACACACCTTGTCCTTGGATTCTGAATCAAGTTCCATTCGTTCTATTTTTTCAGCCATTGCCTGGAGTTGAAAATTATGAATATGATTTGATTAATATTAAATAACACAGCAAATCTTTTTAACTAAAATCCTAAATAGTCCAAAATTAACCTTCTTCTCAGCTTCCTCATTAAGGTAACGATCACGTGGTATGTAGATTCCATTCTTCTCCCTTGCAGCATATACCTCTAGTATATAGAAGAGTATAGATTATGCTCAGATACTAAACGTCGAACAAAGGGAAAAAAACTGATGTTTTTTTCAACCATGAGAGGGAAAAAACATCATGAGAGAGAGAGAGAGTAGAGAAAGAGCTATGAGAAGTAAATACCTTGTTTAAGGCGATCAATTTCAGAATATAAATCCTTGATCAATGCAGATTTCATCATTTTCTGGTTAATCTGAATGATCATGGACCATTTAAAATAAGCATAAGAGGAAGGAAGGGAAAACAGTATGATGGATCGAACCAAAAGATGAACATAAACAACTGATAACGAGTGAGCTGAAGTAGTGAACCTCAGGTTTGTTCTTAATGTTTTTGGCACGATGAGCATAGTCAAGTGTACTGAGTGTTTCTTCCAGACAGTGGATAGAGGGTGATATTGTAGCAATGATGCACGTCTTTGTTTTACCTCCCAAAGAATCCCTCAGTAATCTTGTTAATTTGCTATCCCTGATATTCAATCATTCCATCAACCCTGTTAACTTCATCATCTATTCTTTTATCAAAGACAAAATGAGAATATGATTCTTACCTATATGGAACATGACCTGAGTGTTCTACCAGGGCATTGATGACACGCCCAAGTGTAAGTAAACTTTTGTTTATCTCCCCAGCTTCTCTTGCTCTCCCCTGCAAATGTAGTGAACTTTATCAAGTACTTGTGGAAAAACTTCTCAATGAAATTTTGGTGTGTTATGAGCTCAAAAGAGCTACAATTGTGTTTAGTATACTGCACCTCTCGTGCACCAGAACGAGAAATATTCTCTGAGCCAGCAAGGTCCACAAGATTAAGCTTCCCACATTTGATCATCTCCTCACCCTCTGGAGTGCACTCTTTAATGTGAATGGTGATGGAAAATATGGAATGTGAGCGACTACTTTGTTTATTCAGAAGAGTCTCTGCTGTACGCCTCTTCGCCGACCCCCTTTCCAAGATTTTATATATCTCATTTGCAGTACAGACCATCTCTTCTTCCAAGCCTCTCACGAAAACACCTCCTTTCCCATCTTCCATTAGAGCAATTGGTTTCTTGGACTTATCATCAATAAATTTTGAAGTCTCTTCAGGGGCCAGAAGATCTGTAATCTCTTCATTATATAGCTCCAGAAACGTAACTTTCATGTTATACTCTGCATTTTGGGCTTCCAAAATATCAAAAATTTGTTTGACAGCTCTAGGAATAACACCAGCATCACTTGGAAATTCTCCATTCTGAGATCAACAAGAAATTCAACTCGACAGTGAAATAGAAGAATTAACAAAAACATATGTTGGTATCAAGAAATTCAGGTGGGGCTGTCGACCTTTTTCCTTGCTCCACCTTCCATTGTGTATGTTTTCCCAGTTCCAGTTTGACCATATGCGAAGATAGTACAGTTATAACCCTCAAGAACTTCATACACAATAGGCGACACAGCCAGATCATACAATTCCCTTTGTTGAGATGCAGGGCCAAATACCTTCACCATAGAATCAAACATTAAGGGAAAGAAAATTAATATACATCACAGAATTTCCATTATCAGCTTCACACCCAAGAAAATTGAGCTAAATTAAGAATATGACCAGCAGAATGAGCAAACCCATTGATCAAAATTGAGCTTAATTAAGAACACGACCAGCAGAATGAGCAAACCCATTGATCAAAATTGAGCTTAACTAAGAACACGATCAGCAGAATGAGCAAACCCATTGATCAAAATTGAGGTTAATTAAGAACAGGACCAACAGAATGAGCAAACCCATTGATCAAAAAGAGATTGAAGGAAAAGAAAAAGGTGAGAACCACAGACCTTATCAAATGCAAATGTTCTATCAATCTGCTTGTTGGCTATAGTCTGGATTGCAGAGACCTCTCTTCTACTTTCATGGCAGGAAATCACCACGGGAGTATGCAATCGCATTTCATCATCACTCAATGGCCTAAATAGGAAACATTTCCCAATTCAAATCTCCAAAAGAATAGAAAATTATAGCAATACATCAATAGATTCCCCTCCGGTTAATCACCTGCAACGCACAATAACCTGCACATTAACGCCCTTTTCTTTATCATGCTTATTACTCGAATTAGAATCCCCAGATCGTAGATCTCGAGTTGCCTTGTCGTTCGAACGAGGAGTCTGAGACGGCGATATTGGCACTAATCCTCCTTTTCTTTGCTGTGATTGAGCTGACTCCATCTCAAAACAACCGTCCTTCGGATCTCAAGCCTTTCAGAAACCAGTAAGAACAAAGTCAGCAAAAATCGAGTCTACCAAACACAAAATAATAATCCTATAAACCTTAAGAAACCCAGAACAACAAAATCGAGTTCTATTGCAATGCCGATAATTAAAAGTAGAGAAACCTAAATTTAAGCAGAATCCGAAGCCTCACTAACTAATTCAGCTCCACCTCCATCCGTTCAACTAAGCAATCTCAAACTCATACATTAACATTTACATTTACAATTACAATTAAAAAAGAGCAGAAATGAAAACACAATCACTTTAAGAAAGTACGCCGTAATAGGAAGTGCACAGTAAAAAAGGATTACTCAAACAGAGTCAGACATAGGAAATGGGTATGAATCTTAACTGGATCGAAAATGACGGAACGAACCCCGAAATCCTGTGATCGAATCAGAAAGAAGCGAGGAAGAAAGAGGAGAGAAAAGTAGAGTAAAGGAAGATGAAACAGAACACTAAAACACAGTGATTCAATGACCGGCCAAAGGAAGAGATGGTTAGAACACCCAAAAGAAGAAGATTCTGAATCAATGGCGATGATTATAGCGAGAAAAACTGAAGAACAGTGACTGACGATGAAGAAAATGGATTGGATTTGAAGAGAGAAGTTTAGAGAGAGAGAGATGCAAGAGATGTGAGGAAGAAGAAGATGGAGTCCGGATCAGTAGTTGGCTATGAAAATTATAAAATATTACGATATTTAATTTTTTTAAAAAGGAATTTGGAAATTTGGAAAATGAAAATTTAAAAGACGTTACGAGGAGTTTGAAACTCGGCAGACGGCCTTGGACGGTCCAGTTAACGGCGTTAAAATAATAAAAAAATAAAAAATAAAAATAATGGTTCCGTTATGTAAAACCTACACCCTTCCTCCCGACCGTTATAAATGGACAAAATCATAAAAAGCTAAGCTTCTTCTTCTTTTCTTTTTATTGGTTGTCATGAAAATTTATTCAAACCAAATTCCCTGCCGATAATACCCCTTCAACTTCAATTATATTACAAAAAATGCCCTCTCCCCCATTTCAATTTATTCAAAAATTAAGTTTTATTTTTAAATTATTTTTTTCTTCTAAATTTAGCCTTCAATTATTGTCTTTGAAAAAAAAAATAGTTTACAAAAAATGTTATTTAATAGATTTAAAAATAATATTATTTAATAAAATGTGTTAGAGTGATTCCAATCTCCAACAAATATCTTTAAGTTGAAATATTCGATCAAGAACATAATCTAGATCTTATTTTTGCTTGGAATAATTCCTTATCGTTTTGAGGTTTTTGGATATTCAGATTTAAATCTTTTATTCTTTAATAAGCTTGTTAGATCATATTCCCAAAAGTTGCAATCATTTAGAATGAAATCAAATTGATTTGAGAGTTTTACTTTGGTGAACTAAGGGTTTTGCATATCCTGGTGTTTACGAGGATTCTTAGATTCAACTAGCTATGGTTTTCATATCAATGTCCAAGCTACTTTGATGCCTTCCAACGAAGAACGGTCCCCTCACCATATATACACAAGTAGAGCTCGATCAATCTCATTAACAATCTAGACACTAAAAACTCTGAAGAACATACTGAATGTGCTTTAACCTACTAGCATAGGAAAGAGAACGCATGACCCAACTATTAATACTTGAAATCCTAACACCTCAATTGATTCAAAATCAAACAGAGACCTAGGTATTGTGTAAGAAAGAAACAAAAGAGAACCCTAGAAAATCAACTGACCCATAATAGCTCAAACCTACCGTTAGCGGATATTGTTCGCTTTGACCCGTTACGTATCGTCATCAACTTGATGCGTTTTAAAATCGTGAGGCTAACGACGATACGTAACGTGTCAAAATGAATTATATCTATTAGCAATGGACTTGAATTGTTGTACATTCAACGCACTGAATAAAATAAAATTTGAACAATTTGGAAGAATAACTGGAGCTAGCAGCTCCATGGGTCCATTCCCAAATTTTTCGATATTTTTAAATAAATAAATTAAATAAGAGGAACATTTTGAAATTAGTTTAGTTTGAAAATTTTAAATTAATTACTAATTTCAATATTATGGAGTTGCCCATTTTTTATTTAAATTCATTTAGAATCTCTACGAGGGACAAACCATTATTTTTATATCTTTCAAACACTGACAACATTTACTTTCATTTGTTTAATCTGTTCTAGAAATACTAAACCATGGAAGGTGATGAGTCACTTAAATGTACCGTCGATATTGTCTCAAATTCAATCTCACTACTAATCGATATTGTCTCAAGTTCACCGATAGTGGAGTCTTCTTTAGGTTTTCCTTTCAAGGGCTTTCCCTCATCGTTTTAAAATTATTAGGGTGAGATTTCTAAGTTTCCATACCTTTCTAACAAATGTTAAGTTTCCTCTCCAATTGATGTGGGACACAATCCACCCCCTCGAGAGCCTAACATCCTTACTAGTATACAGTTCCGTGTCTAACTTTGGTATCATTTGTAACAGCTCAAATCCACCACTAGCAAATATTGTATTCACACTCAACGAGCTACTTGAGCAAGAAGCTGATCGAATCGACCTCAACCATGTTTTAAAATAGAAATAAATATAAAAAGAATGACAACATTAATGGGGTTGGAGTACAACTCAACCTTTTTCATCCATTTGTGAAACGGAGAGTGATTCGAAGAGGCATTTGATTCTCTTCAGAAACTATTTAAAAATGCTTTCTTCTTCAACCAAACTTCCAAGAACACTGCAACTTTTGGGCAAAACCAAAAGGAAAAAGTGTTTGAATTGTGAGTTTTAACACATGGGGTTGCAGCTTTAGTTCTTCAGATCTTTAGAACTACAACTACAACCTTATTCCCTTCCCACTTTTAACTACTTTTTCTAATATTTTACTTCTACTAACCCCAATTTTACTTTCCTGCTAGGAATGATACAACCAACCATTCGATCCTTCTTTTTAAATCATCAAATTTGCCTTCTGATCTATATCTCTTCGTAATTAGAGAGGTCCAATTTACCCGTTTCGAAATTAGAAATCAGGAGGGAGTAGAAAACATTTTTTTTCCTCTAAATAAATGAGACGGTAAATGATATTAGCCCAATTCCCCCGGTGTGCTAGCAAATATGGTTGGTGGGTAATCTAATCCCTACAAATTTCTTATGGGAATCTCCACGCGTTCTCTGCAAAAATAAATGAAGAATTTTGGAAAGGCTTCATCATCCCCACCTTAATTCGTAGACATCTGAAGTGTCTCCACCCGACCCGTAAACATCTCTATGCATAATGAAAGTAGTAGTAAGATAGAAATAGAATTATTGGTATTACGTGCAGGTGTGTACAAATGCAAGTGCTGTTGTTGGTGGGTGTAGTTGTAAAAGTTGTTTCATGGTCAAACAACAATCACCACCTCATACCTTTCTTCAATTCCACACTTCCCCTAAGCCATTGGAGTAATAATCATCAAACGCTGACCTTTAAGACATCATCGCTATATTTATCGCTTTATTTCTCATCTTAAAAAGTTTGTCATCTTAAAAAGTTTGTCACTCAACGCAGAATTGATTCAGGTTCGTATAGTTAAGCTATCAAAAAGAAAAGTGCACGTTCTTTCGTAATCATTTTATTCTTAAGATTGCTTCCATTTGAATGCAATATCGATTTATTCATATAACATTCTTTTATTCGGGTATCATATCATCAAGAGAAAACATTGTAGATATTTAGATTGATGGAGTAGATAGCGTACCTCCATGGTATGATTTTTGGCATTACCAATTATTTGGTATGCAAGGACAGAGAAATTTACAGGGTCCCAGATTTGAAAATAACATGTCCTAAGGAGTGAGTATGGGGACAACGAAGGTGCAAGCCATGATCGCAAACCACATGCTACAAAAAACAAAATATTATCACATTATGAACCTACACATTTCACTTTCCCATTTGTAAACACCAAACTAATATTCCACGATAAACATATTTCTCTAATCACATTCACCGACTCTCTATACATCACTTGCATGCATATAAAAATCTATATGCAGCTACAGACTTGGTTGACTTGGCCATATCTTATTGTTGTTACTACATTGAGTTTGTTCAAGAACTGTGAGATCACATATTGATTTGAGAAGAAAACGAAATATTTCTTATAATAAGGGTGTGGAAACCTCTTCCTAACAATGTTTTAAAATGGTGAGCTTGACAGTGATACGCAATGAGTCAAAACAGATAATATCTACCAACGGCGATCTATTATATCAGTGGAATTTTTCGAGAACTACTAAAAGAGACGAAATTTTGTACAACTTTGTTTTGATCATTTTCTTTAAGCAACATCAAGTGAAGCTAAGACTAAGTGGGAAAAAGTGTCTTTCTTTTTGGAGAAGATTTTCTTCTTATAGGTTCATGTTTTATCTTCTCCTAACTTTTCATACTTGAATTTAACAAAATAATCATTTTAAATCTAACTTTTACTCTATAATTCAATTTCCATGAGATTATATTTTAATTATCCAAGGTATTTTTCAACTCGAACAAGAGCAACATGACCCCTTACCTCTCGTTGACCATTTGGGTTGACATATGGCTTCGTGCTCGTTGATGACTGCAACTCTACTTATGTACCATACATGTTATATTAATAATTAAAATCTCATAAATCATAAATAGTTAACCTTCACAGACCACACCACACTAAAATTAGTTACAAATGTCAAATATTCTTAAAAATTTTATAATAATTTTAAAAGTAGGGTTGGGTTAGATTGCAAGCCTATTTGCAAATTGGTCACGTTGACCCAACCAAGAAAGTGTCCACTTACGAACCAACCCAAATTTTCAGTTCTCCAAAAATTCAACCTAATCTAAATGTAACAGCTCAAGGCTACTGCTAGCAAATATTGTCAGTTTTTGCTCGTTAGGCATGATTGTCAGCCTCACAGTTTTAAAACGCATCTATTGAAGAGAGGTTTCAGACTCTTAAGTTTCGATATCCCCTCTTCAACGATGTAGAATTTCACACCAAATAAAAAAAATCAACTCAATAATCTAAATTAATTAGATTCTCGAATCATATGAACGCTTTTAATCTAATCAAGAGCATCCTTTTGTGTCAATAGTTAAATACTATGTCGGTAGAACCAAGATTTTGCCGGAAAGTTTCATTTAAATAAACAATCATCCAATATCCAGCCATTTTCGACCACATTGTATTATAATTTATTTCATTGTTGCTTCTTTTATAAACTATCTTAAAAAATGTAATGCATATTTGGAGGTAGCTATAAACATATGATTATATAGACTGATTCAACTTTAGGTCGATTAAGATACCTTCTCAACATCACGATTAAATTAACCCGAGTTGAGAAGCTAGTGCCGGACAAGCACAATAAGTGTCCATTCGATTTCTAGAGTTTATGCATACAAAAATTATTCAACGTTATCGCTACATTGTGAGTGCTACCCTTAAAACTGTGAGATCGCATGACGTTAGGTACAATATTAAAAGCGTTTATTCGTGCTTGTTCTTTCAAAGTGTTTGGAACGAAGAGAGAAGTTCATAAGATTATCAAGTCCTTTTAAATTTCAGTGCAACTTTCATCGATCTTTTGAATGATCCAAATTATGGACGTCCTTTTAAATTTTCCATAAGTAACAACGATTTGTGGTTTAAAGTTCTCGAAAAGTGAGTCGTTACCGACTCCTAATTATACAACACAACAAATTGTTATAGCTTAATAAAATGAATTAATTTGACGGTAAAAATGCCATGTTTTAATTATAATGACGTAGGTCTTATAGATATACCATTGCATGTTTTTGTTGTATGTATGCATCTTTGATCTGGTTTCGTGGGTTATTTACTTAGCATTTTTAATACTTCCACTTTTTTTAAAATAACTTTATTTAAGGACATTTCGGACCAGTGACGGGGTGTATGTTAATTGAGCCATTGGGTCCGTATAAGCGTTTTCATATTTGTTGTATGTCTAAGACGGTTTTAATTTATATATTTTATTAGATAATTTATAGGTAAAAATCAAAATTCGGAGAACTCAAAGCAAAGAAATGATTAGAAAGAACAAAAGAAAAAACAAAAAACCAGACATAATCCCCAAACAAAATCTAAGAAAAAAAAAGCAACCTTCACATTCCAAACACTATAAATTAAGCACCTAAACTTGAGAACTGAATCACCCATTAAAGCTATCTTCCACTCACTTAAACCCCAAGTGGTAATGGATGGAATAATTGTTGTTCTTCTATTGATTCTGGTGGCTCCGCCGTCTAACACGGCGGTGGTAGTACCGGCGGCAGTGTTTAGAGAATACATAGGAGCTGAGTTCAATGATGTCAAATTTTCCGACGTTCCGATTAACCCAAATGTAGAAGAGTTTCACTTTCTCCTGTCGTTTGCCATAGACTTTGACAGCTCCCGCCGTTGTTTCACTAATGGAGTATTCAACGTTTTCTGGGATTCCTATAATCTTAGCCCTTCCGCTGTTGCTGCCATTAAAAAGGTAATCAAACGTTCAACAACCCAATATTATACCTAAAAAAAAATATATCCTTTTTTAGTATAAGCTCTCGTAGCTTTGTTTTTTGTTTCTTCGAAAGATCTCGTACCAATGGAGATACTCTTATTTGTTGGATGATGAAAGTTTCACGTCCACTAATTTAGAGAATGATTCTAAGTTTCTAATCAATGAATACTCTTTCCATTGATACGAGGTCTTTTGGGAAGCCCAAAGCAAAGCTACGAGAGCTTATGCTTAAAGTGGGCAATATCATACCATTGTGGAGAGTCATGTTCGTCTAACATTATTTACTTATAAACTCACGATCTTCCTCTTAATTAGCTAATGTGGGACTACTCTTTTAATAATCCTCCCCTCGAGCAAAATACACCATAGAGCCTCCACCTGAGGCCTATGAAGCCCTCGAAATAGCCTCTCCTTAATGGAGGCTCAACTCCTTCTCTGGAGCCCTTGAACAAAGTACATCATTTGTTCGACACTCGAGTCACTTTTGACTCTAATACTATGTTAGGAATCATGACTCTCCACAATAATATGATATTTTCTACTTTGAGTATAAGCTCTCGTAGGTTTGTTTTTTGTTTCTCCAAAAGGTCTTGTGTCGTTAGAGATAGTGTTTCTTGCTTATAAACTCATAATTTTTCTCTTAATTACCGAACGAAATTACTCATGTGCTTTAGGATCATTCAAACGTGAGAGTGGGTGTAAGTCTTGGAGGAGACAGCGTGGGAGACTCAGGCTTTGTTTATTTCAAACCTTCTTCAATAGCTTCATGGGTTTCCAACGCAGAACGTTCACTCACAAAGCTCATAAACACCTTCAATCTCGACGGCATCGACATCGATTATGAACACTTCGAGTCGGACCCCAACACGTTCGCTGAGTGCATAGGGCAGCTAATTAGACGGCTAAAGAAGAAGGGAGTCATCTCATTTGCTTCCATTGCCCCTTTTGACGACGCTGAAGTTCAAACCCATTACTTAGCCTTGTGGAAAAGATACGGGCACTTGATAGATTATGTTAATTTTCAATTCTATGCTTATGATAAGACCACCACAGTTCATCAGTTTATCAAACATTTCAAAGCTCAAAGCTCAAATTATGAAGGTGGTAGGATCCTGGCAAGCTTAGCCAGCGACGATAGCGGCGGATTGTTGTCAAAGCATGGGTTTTTTAAGGCGTGTCGAAGGCTTAGAACGGACAAACTCCTTCATGGAATCTTTATTTGGTCTGCAGATGATTCACAAGCTCATGGTTTTAGGTATGAAAAGAAGGCACAAGCACTCCTACAAAGCCCCAACTACCACTATTAAAATCTCCCCCACCTCTTTGATGTTGTTTGATTTTATTTATCGATCAGTTTTAATCCTGTCTTGATGCACGTGACATACTCGTATGCATTAGATTTCTATAGTTTTAAATCATAACATATACTTACGATATAAAGTATCTCTTTTCTTTTCATGGCATAGCATTTCTACGAAATATATAACTAATTACATGGCATGACACATATGAGTTAATATAGTTTACATGGTGTAACATAGTATACGTCATACAATCATGAAAGACAACATGTGCTAGACTCATAGGGCACGCATCGCTCATGCAACAAACAAGTCATCTAACCAAGCCAACAGTAAAAGCACTCACTTGATTAGTCTAAGTCAAAGTTACTATACTTCCTTTATGGTCGCTTGGATTTACTCCTTGAAATCCAATTCTACCTTATAAATGTACGCCAACACTTGAAAGGCAAGAAGATGGTAGCAATAGTTTGGTAATTGCATTTTCGAGGACACCGCATGTTGTGTGCCGGAAGCGTAACAAATGTACTCACAACACCAATGAACGGAATTACACAAAGAGACACCAAGATATTTACGTGGTTCGGAGAGAAGAAGTTCCCCTACATCCATGGATAGCAACCAATCACTAATAAAACTCAGTGTTACAAGTGAATACCTCACTATCACACTACAAAGACTCTCACCAATATGTCATTCAACAAATACGATGTGACACCCAAAACTCTCCCAAATTCCGATATCAAATTCTGATATCAAATCTCGATATATAACTAAACCCTGGTATGACTAAATCTAATTCAAATAACCAAATCAAATCTAATCCAAATAACCAAATCAAATCAAAACTTATGACAATTTACAACACCGCAAGCATAGATTGTCCATATTCAATCTAGAACACAACGAGGTAGATCACGAACCACATGATGTTCTCACAAATTACATTAGACGAACATAAGTATTTATATTGATTCAAATTCAAATTGTTGTGTAACTTGAGTTGTCTTTTGAACGTTGAAGATTTATAACCTAGACCCACATTTCTTTAGTACTTAGATCCTTTAGGAGGATATTATGGCTCTAGGCCACTGAAACCAAACATATATAGAGATGGCGAGACAAGACCTCAATAAGCCTACTCAATTTGACAAGTGGAGGATTGTGATGATGGCAATGGGCAGTGTATAGGTAGAGCTGACTATAGATATTTTGTGGGCAATAGTCACAAGAAAGTCGACTCGTTGAAATATCTTGTAGAGTCATAATCGGAGGCATCACAATCATATCTTTTATACATCGTATGGGATTATGCTCAATTTCCAAATAGAAAAAATGTAACGACTCAAGTCCACTGTCAGTAGATATTGTCTCTCTAGATTTTTCCTTCCAAAATTTTTCTTAAAGTTTTTAAAACGCATCCGTTAGGGAGGGGAATGTTTTGTTCCCCTCAATTACTTCCTAAATGTAGCATTATGCATAACTATTGTATGGGTTGGGGTTGAATATTAGGATTGTTTGGTGCATAGGCATGTGATGGAGTACAAATGAGGAGTGGAAAGAGTAGGATAATTAGGCATAAAGGGTTTGAGAAGGGCCCTTATTGTATTTGATTGATATGGCATTGCAGTAGGGGTTGGGTTATTAGGTAGGTAGTTCCATTGTTAAATTAATATAATTGTTCCACTACCATGAATATATGAATATGAATATGATTATGATGATGTCAAATCTTACCAGCCTTTTGCTTCTGTAAACCAAAAACAATGACACTTGCCCCACCACCACCACCACCACCACCACCACCCCCACCACCACTTCTCTATGTAGTTTAATGCATCCCCATGTGACCCTCACACACTTCAATCATAAGCCTCAATTTGAATGTGACTACTTTAAAATGTGCCTATGCTTCTTTCCTAGGATATTCAACCAGACACCCTCCTTGCCCTCCCTCGCAGACCCACCTCCTCGCCCTCGTCATCACCTTCTTCGACGATCCAATTTTAGGTTATTTGGGTTATCAACCCAATCAATTTGAAATTTTGGGTTCGTTCAAAAAAATTTCTCGAACTCAGTTAAGCATTTGATGTTATAAACATAAACACTAATTAAAGGTTCCTTATTTAACAGTATCAAGTCAGTATGATTCTCCATTTGAAAACAAATGGCCATGAAGTGCAAAGAGGGGAGGGGACCTCCAAACACCATCTTTCCCCAACTCACAAGGTGTAGGCCCATCAAAATCACCTACATCACTTCAAAATTAGAGTCACTACCTTTATTATCGTGCCCTTTCTTCCCTCCTTCCATTTTTGTTGTAAATGTACGAGGAATCAAGCTTGGAACTCATCCTTAGAGCTACAACTATCTAATAATTCTAACATCAGTCCTAATAATAGTTAAAAATACGGAAGATAAGCTAACTTAAATAGTCTCGAACGGAGCTTAAGTTAGTTCAAAACACAAAATCAACTCGAATTAGCTTCAAATACCTTGAATCAGCTACAAAAACGGCCAAGCCAGAGCACAAGTGTGGCTTGAACTAGAACCGAAGTTGAATTGGACGATATTGACAACAACGATCCGACCATTAGTCTACGTGGCAGAACTAGTTGACCCTTTGAACAAAATAGGATGGCAAAGGAATTACCTTTTCAACTTAGATTGAAAGAGACAGAGATATGATATCTTCGAGAGAGCTTTTTTTTTTTTTCTTTTTTTTTTTTAGTCAAAAAGTGTTTAAGAGACAGAGAAACCAACTTGATTTAGGAGTTGGGGAAAGGAATAAGAATTAGTCAACGAAAAAGTCAAAATGATGACATCATCCATCCACGTCATCTCTCTTTTTCCTCCTCTACATAACTCCCTATTCCACATCTCTCCCTTTCATTCACAAACCCAAATTAAGAAAAGAAAGTATTCAATCGCTCTCTCCCTCCCTCCTCCACCTCATCATGCACAGTCACGCAGCCGCCACCGCAGATGCCTCCCTGAGCCACCTCCAACCGCCGCCACCTTTCCCGTCGTTCTCAAATTTCATATATTCCCACAACCCTTCCCCAATGGTAGAGGCATTGGAGGTTAGTTATAGTGGGAGTAGTAGTGGAGGTTGTAGTAGCTACGGGTCTCCAACATCGCACCCTGGGCTAAGCCATGGTCCAACCTCTCGCCGACCACTCACAAGGGCTTACAGCTCCGGTCATAATGAGAGAGGAGGCGAAGAGAGGGCATGGTCCAGTGAAAGCAGTTTGATAATAGAAGGAATGAGAAGAGCTTCCCCATATACTCCCCAAGAGAAGAGACACAGAATTGAAAGATACAAAACCAAGAGAAACCAAAGGAATTTTAATAAGAAGATTAAGGTAATTAATTTTACTAATTAATTTTTTTAATTTTATGTATATAAAATGTTAAAAGTTCGAATTTTTATAAGTCGGGAAAATTTGGCAGTATGAATGTAGGAAGACACTGGCAGATAGTAGAAAGCGCATACGAGGGAGATTTGCGAGAAATGAAGAAGCTGAGAATAGTAACTCGACTAGCTCGCCTGTGGAGACATGGAGCTGCTACGACAATGCCATGGCCGAGGACGATGCCTCTTGGACAACCTTTCTTGATTCTTACTCTCTTAACTTCGTTCCTTGATTTACATCCTCCCGAGTCTTACTTTCTTTTTTTCTTCTTATTGTACCCTAAAACGTATGTAAAAGAAAAATATCTTTTGATTTCTCTTTTAAGAGTCGATGTTCGAACCTCTATCTCGTAATTGTTTGTATTGAAAGAAAAACAAAACAATCCGTACTTTTTTTTTTAGTTGTAAAATCACTTAATGAATATTGAGTTATCAACTTTTACGATGAGATAAACATCTTTCAACATGTTTTTCAATGTCATCAAACTTTGTAATGACACAACTTTCACGACTTCACTAAATGTCATTACATGTATGCTAGTAAAATTTATAAAAGAAGTGAAATGTCTAACTCGACGTTAAAACCTACGTTCAAGAAAAATAAAATTTATAAAAGATTTCATGTTTTGAACATAAAATAAATTAAATACAACCCAATTCAGAAAAAATTAATACAAGACTTCTCAAGTTAAAATAGATTGGATCGATCGTATGTTTAGTTTGGAGTAATTCCGGGGTGACCTCCAAAATATTTTTGTAGGAATTATATGAACGAGAATAAATTATGCTGAAATTACTTGTGTTTATCTGTGGAGATAGTTTTCGGTGTTAGAAGCACCTCAAAACAGTAGATAACATGATCATATTTCAAGAGATGTAAATGAATGTCAAAGTAAGCGTAACAACTCAAGCCTACCGTTAACCGATATTGTCCACTTTCAATTGTTAAATATTGTCGTCAGCCTCATAATTTTAAAGCGCATCTACTAGAAAGAGCTATTCATACTCTTATAAAAAATGTTTCGTTCCCTTCTACAACCACTTTAGGTGTTGAATCTTCCGATCATTCTAAATTATACTTTAAAATTTTTCTCCACATGTGAAATCTGTTCCAGGCAGCAAAGCCCCACCAACAGGCCTTCAAGAAAGTTGATATCATGTTACTGAATCATAGCACTGAAAATTTAATAAGAGCATAGCTTTAGACAAAGGCTACTTGGAGATGAACTTTAAGGGATGTGGCCGGCGGCGGCGGCGGCGGTGGGCCGCTCAGTGTCCCTTAATGGCTTCTTCTTTTACAATTCAAAATCAGAAATGGGTACAGGAAACCCACTCCCATTTGTTTGGTTTTCTTTACTCATTGCATCATAATTAAATTCTAAGGTTTGTGCTTAGGACAGGATCTAGCTCGGCTAATTATCATTTTTTAATATCCAAATACTTTAAAGGCTTTACTAAATTATATCTTTTAGACTTCAAAATAATTCCCGTGTGGTTTAGGTAGATTCTCTACTTTTGTAAATCTATTCCGAATCAAGAATCATGTCATATAAGTTTTCAGAATTAAGAATCATGTCATATAAGTTTATGAATAACAAATTTTAACCTTGAGGGAAAGTTATACTTTTATAGTTTAAATATTTTTGTTTTACGTACTTGTTTATTTATTTAGTAGAAATATATGAATCTATGAGGGGTTTCAAGGAATCTTAGTGGAGCACTAAGATAGAGATGAAATTCAAGCACAAAATGGAAGAGGGAGATCATGTATCAATACTTGAGTATGAAAAAATAAAATCAAAATTCTAACAACGACCACTTATCTAATGTCGTGAGGCTCTCAACTTTAAAATTTACCTAAAGCACGGGTGTCGTCGTTATGGCACTTTCTACAAAGAGTCATGATGCTAGCTATTATATGATTTTTCTTAAAAATTGGACTGCATATGATACACTAAATGAGAAAGTTCATTAATGAATGTAGAAGTTAGAAAGATTACAAGAGTAAGACTAGAAGAACGTATTGAATCAAACTACGCCTTTTCTGATGTATAGCGTATTGGATCAAACTACGCCTTTTCTGATGTATAGCGTATTGGATCAAACTAACACTATGCATTGTTAGAAATCAAAATTTATCCGGACCCCATTTCAATATGTATAATAGACATTATTGCTCAACCTACCCACAATGATATCACTTCAACACAAAACAAATATAATAAAAACATCAAATACAACACTTTTCTTTTCATTCATTTATTGAATTTCTTATTCTACCCTCTTGTTTTTCAAATTGGGAAGAAATAATGAAGATTTTAAAATCTGATATCAAAATAAAATTTAAACATTATGCAAGAGGCACTAATAAAAGAATGAAATTCACTTGAATTATGTAACAAAAAAACAGATACTTCATCAATATTCAGTAATTGGGGAGTTGGGTAAAATCATGGTTCTCTTATGAACGAAAACAATGTAAGTTTACTCCGCCACAACAGCCTAAGAAATAATGTTGATGAAAAAATGTGAGTTAAAGAAATGGCAGAGTCGTAAAACAAGACCCACTCATTTCTCTACCGCAAATACTACCCCTTCCTTCGTTTTCACTTTTTCAGAAACATGAACTCTAAACTTTCTCCACTCTCTTGTCATTCATGAATTCAAATCCCGTTCATCATACCTTCCACAATGTGTTTAGTCTGATTTCTGCTTCAACAATCTGCTGCTCGGGCGAGATGTCCTCAACCCGCTTGTAAGCCTTCCCACGAATTTCAGAATCTCATCAATTAAGATCACGGGCATTGCCACAGCCAGAACCAAGAGCCATTCATTCAAGGAGAGGGGGACAATGCCGAAAATTTGCGCGAGGAATGGCACATAGAGGATCAAGAAATGCAAGCCAAATGAAACAGACATGGCGAGGAGCAGCCACGGGTTAACCCATGGGGGCATTGTCAACAAGCTTCCATCCTCTGAGAGGGCATTGAGGGAATTGAACATCTCAATGGCGACCAAAACGGAGAGTGAGAGAGTTGAGGCCTTGATCTTGCCTGAACGGAAGTAGTCGCATGGATCTGAATCGAAGCTGAAGACTTGGTCCCCAGCCATGAAAGGCGACACGGTAAACCCTTCCCAAGACGGGCACTGATCCCAGTTTGCGAGCTGAGAGTACGAGACCAGACTGTGACCATCTCCGGACAGGTCAATGCCCATGAAGGAAGCATGTGTATACCAAATAATAAATACTCCTACAGTTGCTATCCCTACGTAAAGTCCAATAACCTGTGGAACAAGGTAAGAAATTAGATTTTCATCTGGTAGGATGTACAAACTGATATCATTTGGTACGAAATGATGACGTTATTATACAGTTAGTTATAGTTAAGGAAGAGAATGCGCAAATACCAAATAGCGGAACAAAATCCAGGCCGTGATCAATGAGTCATCACTTCTTCTAGGCGGTTTCTTCATTATATCGGTATCGGGTGGATTAAATCCCAACGCAGTAGCTGGAGGTCCATCTGTAACGAGATTAACCCAGAGAAGCTGAACAGGGATCATCCCTTCGGGAATACCCAGTGCTGCTGTCAAAAATATCGACGCAACCTCGCCGATGTTTGAGGAAATCATGTACCTACAATAATTTTTGGCATTTGAAAGCCACGGTGAAAACTGAATCCTACGAAGACGGCTGAATTTGATTTCAGAATAATTCTATGGGTTACTGTCGGCGTTGAAACTATAATTGAAAACAGGCACGCTTGCTCGAGATTTTCATATTTTATGTCAGTAACACCAATGACCAACAACGAATGTCCAAAGGCATACTACTATATAATCAACGAAAATGGATGAATTCTTGCTTAAGTGGAAGAAAAACCTGATAAATGCCTTCATATTGTCGTAAATGGATCTGCCTTCACCAACTGCTGCAACTATTGTACTAAAATTGTCATCTGCCAGAACCATGTCGGAGGCTTCCTTAGCAACCTGAAAAAATTAATTCCATATGTGGCCAAATGTTAAGGACAGAGACACGCCCGTTTTAGAAATATAATCAGTGGCAGTAGATAATTCAAATCATGCATGTGACCAGACTCTCAAAACTGGTTGAGAAAATAAATTACTTAGCACAAAGCGAATATGATTGAGATTTTTTAACAATCCTAACTGGGGTTGAGAAGAAGGAATGTCACGAATTTTCCCAAAAGAAGAGAAAAGAAAGAATGCACGGTATGTATGACACATCCAGCAACTTATTTGGATTCTTTTTCACAGAAAAGATGCATCGAAGTAGGTACCTCTGTCCCGGCAATGCCCATCGCAATCCCAATATCAGCCAACTTCAAAGCAGGTGCATCATTGACTCCATCTCCTGTCATGGCAACAACTTCACCATCTTCCTTGAGCAATCTTACTATCTCTTGTTTATGTCTTGGCTCAGCCCTTGAGAAAAGAAGTCCTCTATCTTGTCTTAAATGGGATTTTTGATCCTCCCGGCTCATTGCCATGAACTCTTTTCCGGTTAAACTTCTGGAACTTATAGCTTCACGTTGTCCAAATACACCTATTTCTCGACATACAGCTTCGGCTGTGTTCTGGTTGTCCCCTGTGATAACCATAACACGAATACCAGCAGCTTTACAGTCTTCGATTGCTTGATGAACCTCTTTTCGGGGAGGATCCTATAAAAATAAATGGTGATGCAAACCCAAGTCAAATTAAAAACTAAAAAGACTCACTTTGCTTACAATTACAAAATATTATAGATGAACTAATTAAATGATAAACACACTGAGTCACTCACCCTTAATCCAACAAAGCCAGCAAAAATAAGATTACTTTCAATTTTAGAGTAATTGGACGGGTCAAGTAAAAGCCGATGTGCTGGATGTTCTTCGTCACCACTATTGTAAGTGGAAAATTCTGGAAGGTCTTCCTTGTATGCAAAACCTAAACACCTTAATGCACTTGATGACATCTCACGCAAGTAACTTGAGAGGTGGGTTTTTGAGTCTGAGTCCAACTTCACAATAGATCCATCAATAAGTTGAATAAATGAACTCCGTTCCAAAAGATTTTCAACAGCACCCTGCCACAAGTTCAGTCAAGCACCATCTTAACCAATGTTAATTAACATGTCACAGTGAGAAGAAATATGGGTGTCTAAGAAGTAGTGAAGAAAATAATAAGAAAGAAAATGAGCTTACAATTACATGGAATTACTTAACAATGTAGAAATTAACTTCAAGAATATCAGAATATACCTTCACGAGTAATGACTTCTTTCCTGAGCTAGAATTTGTAATAACTCCCATTGATTTACGATCTCGGTCAAACTCTAGAGTAGCAATGCGTTGCTCGTTCTTATTCCAAACGTCGCAGCATCCTTGTCAATCACATTACCATTTCAGAAAAATGAAACTAGGGAGACGCACAAGAAAGAAAATGAGACAATAATAACGTCAAATACTTACGCAGGACATCCCCAATGGAAGCTGAAGTGGAGTCATATCCTTCAGGAAGACCCATCTTTTCCACAAGAACCTGAATATGCAGATATATGCCAGATAAAATGAATCAGTACAAAAGCTACATAGATTACTAAAATTGTTGGCATCTGCCCTTGCCTTCATGCATCATTACTAAGTATCTCAACAACGTTCCTTCTTTATCATCGGGCATATCAATAGAACAACATAAAGAAACCCTATCATAATGTAAAACATTACGAACTACACCAACCTCCCCATCACTGTTGAAAAATAATGTATAAGGGGATACTTAAAGAAGAATTGAAGCTTCCAAGCTATTTCAGATTCTGTATTTGGTCATGAATTTAGCTAGTTATACTTTGTCTACCCAGGCCAGTCATTTTCAGTTCTAAAATAAAAGCCTTATACTTTCAGGGTCATGCATGCCTAGTCACCCTTAGATCACACCCAACAGAATACTATAAGAAAATTCTAAATATCATTTAGGAACTTGTTTTTGCTTAATATGACTGCTGTCAGAATTAAGGGAGGAGACAATAGCTGTGTGACATAAAATCATTGCATCAAAAGATCATGAGATTATTTGATCATCACCTTCAATGCTGCTTCGGTAGGCATTCCATTCACAACAAAATGATGACCAGATTTTTCAACAACTGCATCATTACAGACAGCGGCAATCTTTGCCAACATTTGCAGATTAGCATCCAGTTGACCTCCAAGCCAACCAATTATTTTTCCATCTGAAGGATCATATGTAGTCCCTTCCACATCAAAGGCTCGCAGAGTACCAACACGAGAACCAAGAGCCACAATCTTCGCTACAGCCATCTGATTAGTTGTTAGAGTCCCTGTCTTATCAGAACATATCACAGTTGTACAGCCAAGAGTTTCAACACTGGGCAGCTTCCGAACAAGAGCATTCTTTTGGGCCATTTTCCGAGTGCCAAGTGCCAAGCATGTAGTTATGACTGCAGGCAAACCTTCAGGAATTGCAGCTACAGCCAATGCCACGGCAATCTCGAAGTAATACGTACATTTCTCAAATGAGAACTTGAAATTTGCTGGCCACCCATCAACATATTCCCAAGTGAGGAAGTATTTGACATTAATAAGCCAAACTAGAGCACAGATTACTCCAATTATTGCTGTTAAAAGCTCTCCAAACTCATTCAACTTCTTCTTCAATGGTGTATCATCTTCACCCTGGGATGCTTCTTGTATCTGAGAATGGACCTGTCCTAGTTCAGTGCTCATCCCTGTCTGGGTAACAAGGCAAATACAATTTCCATTGACAACTGTTGTCCCTGCAAAAACCATACACTTTTTCCCTTGTATGTCTGTATCTTCTGGCACAGCCTTAGCAGTCTTGCTCACCGCTTCGCTCTCACCAGTCAAGGACCCCTGCTCAACCCGAAAAGTTGAGCTGATTAACCGCAACACTCGCATGTCAGCAGGCACCTTATCCCCAACTCTGAGTTCTACTATATCACCAGGAACGATGTCCTTGGAAACAATTGAAACACGTTTACCATTTCGTATTACTGAAGCCTGTTCAGACTGAATTTCTTTAAGAGCTTCCAATGCTTTCTCAGCATTGTTCTCTTGCCAAATGCCAACAATGGCATTGACAATCAATATCAAGAAAATAACTAAAGGCTCCACAAATGCTGTAATCTCCATCTCACCTCCTTCCTCACCATCATACCACGCAAGAACAAAAGATACAACTGCTGCAGCTAATAGAATCCTAACTAGTGTATCATTAAATTGTTCCAAAACTAGTTTAAAGATTGATGTACCCTCATGCTTCTCCAATTCATTGGAACCGTAGATCTTTCTCTGTTTCTCAACCTCCTCAGAAGATAATCCGAGATCAGGGTTCACTTGGTACTTCTCTAGGCATTCTCCAACATCCGTTGCCCAGGCAGGATAAGTTTCGTTATTCGAGATGTTAGCAGCAAAAGGTTCCTTTTTCCCATAGTTTTCCCCGTCTCCACCCATTTAGATTAGCGAACAGATTGGATGGAAAAAGAAATCAAATAGAAGATCAATTTAGCCTGCAAATCAGGGGAAGAAGAAGAAGAATAGATCATTGAGACAAAATCCAACGCAACCAAAAACAAACCAATGAACAAAAGTTCCAAAACTACAAAATCAAACACCCGACACTCGGTTTAATCCACCAAGAATCAAGAAAGACGTAGATAAATCAACACCAACAACCCACCCACTTTACATCCTACTCAAAGTCGACAGAAAATAATAAACAAATCAGTCCAATTGAAACAAAGTTAAAACCGTTACGCCTCAGATCCGTCAGAACCTACAATATCCTCTCCTTACCAAATCGTCGATAAGAAAACAAGATCGAAACAACAAATGAAACCAAATAAGGTCGAGAGAAACAAAACCAAAAAAAAAATCAAAATCAAAATCAACACGATCATTTCTCACATAATCACAAACCACAATTACCAGAATGATTGGATCCTTAACGCCGAAGGGCTTCGGGCTTCTCCCTCTCTCTAAACTGAAGTCGACTGCATGAGAGAGAATCAAACCAACGTGACGCTACCAGTGACGACGAACTGGAGAACAAGGAACCATGGAAGGGAATTGATTATAGGTTAAATAAGGAGCGATTCAACCGCATGATCCGACTGCATCCGGTACTACCGCTAGCAAGCCAAAACCGATAAGATATTGCCACGTGTTGAAATCTGGTGGCTATACGAGCAATGTGTTGTGAAGGTGTACGGTAAGAAAAAGTGGGTCCACATGGAATTAGTTTTATTGCTTATTAAAATAACAGAAGCCCGCGAAGCTTCCTACCAAACTTGGGATTTGGAAAAGGTAATTTGCTAATATGCCCTCGTATTTCGTTTTAATTTCAATCGAGGCCTTCACTGATTCGTTGAGAACATGAGATGCTTACATCATCATCCACTTTGGGGTTTCATTTTAATTTATTATGAATTATGTTGCCTTTTCCAATTTTTTTTTTTTTATTACTCATAATTATATTTCTCCTTTTTTTTATTTATTTTTTTACTTCTCTTAAAAATTATTTTCGAGTTTTTATTTTGATTATTAAGAATGTAAAATTAATGTTACCAATAATTATTAAAAAGTTTCACTTTTGAACCAAACTTAGCTTATTTTAAGGTTTGTAGTCTTGGACCTATTCAATTCTACCTACATAGTCTATCTATCTCTCTTGTGATCTCTTTCCGTCTTTTGGTCAATTGCTTATTCAATATACTTCGGAGGACTCTAATCGCTTAGATAAAAACATCTGTGAGAGTGGAACAAAACATTCTTTAGAAGGGTGTGAAAACATTTCTCTGACAAATATGTTTTAAAACTGTGAGGCCGCGATATATAACGGCCTAAAGCATATAATATCTCCTCGGAGAGGGGAAGAAAGTATTCCCTACAAGGGTGTGGAAACCTCTCCCTAACACATACGTTTTAATAGCCTAAAACGGATAATATCCACTAGCGGTTGGTTTGTGCTGTTACAAATGGTATCAGAGCTAGACACAAATCGGTGTATCAACAAGGACATTGAGCCCCGAATGGGTGGATTGTGAGATCTCACGTCTGTATGGAGAGGGAAACATTTTTTTTTTTTTAAGAGGCTGACGGCGATACATAATGGACTAAAGCAAACAATATTTGGTAACGGTGAGCTTGGATTATACAACTTGTCCAGACCCAGTATCCAAACAATTTGTACTTGTGGAAGAAAGTATTCTTTACAAGGGCATGGGAAAGAGCGGTGAGCTTAGTGCTGTTACAAATGGTATCAGAGTCAAACACAGGTTAGTGTATCAACAAGGACATTGAGCCCCAAGGGGTGGATTGTGAGATCTCACGTCAGTTGGAAAAGGAAACAATTTTTTTTTACTATGAGTCTGACGGTAATACGTAACGGGCTGAAGCGGACAATATCTGGTAACGGTGAGCTTGGATTATACAACTGGTCCAAACCCATTATCCAAATCATTTGTATTCGTGGTGGAAACATCCTTATTAACCAATGTAATAACATAAGTTACCTAATATAGAACATAGTATATATTATGGTATGAAAATAAATAAGAACCAAATTCATTATGATATGAGATATAAGTCAAATGGCCTAACATTTGCATTAATGGCGCCTTAGTACGCGACAAGAGGAAAGAAAGAACTACAACAAAATTTGTCCTTTTCCACTTTTTTTAAATTTGCCTTTTATTTTTCCTTTTTCGTTTGTTGTTCTTATTGATTAAGAAAGCTTTAAATTACATCACCATTATGTGTCCTCTTCAACTCTTAAACTATTAATAATTGACTCATAAATTTTCTCTTTTTAAGTCTTAATTCACTTTTTGACTTTGTTTTTTCTTTTTTCATTAATGGATAATTATTTAATTATCTAATTTACGTGTTTGGTATTAAATACTATGTTACATTATTCAACACTTTTAAAGTTATTATTTTCGAAGATTATGATGAAATGTGCAATGTCTTCATGTGCGGGATTCCAAATTTGGATTCTGTGCATGATGGTTTAGAATTTACTTGTTTTGATTTGCTCTTAAGGGTTTATCTTCATAAACCCATATGGTTTTTTTTTTTTAACATGTTATGTCTTTTACTCATAATTTTTAAAAGCTCACAAACTAAGCGTACTTAATTTTGAAGTTGCTAGGATTGAGTCACTAAATAACATGGCAATGAAAATCGTGTTAATTTATAGGGATTATCTTCACTTTTAGAGAGAATTTGGATTTTTAAATTACGATGAAATGAAGAGTGAATTTCCATAAAGAATATATTTCATAGTTTGAACTACTCAAAGTCTTTCGAATCACCTCAAGTTTAATAAATAAATAAATAAAGACTTTTAATTCATCACAATCAGAAATTTCTTCATGAATTTCATAGTGCTTTAATTTTTAAAATAAAGGAGTTTAATAAATAAATAAATAAAGACTTTTAATTCATCACAATCAGAAATTTCTTCATGAATTTCATAGTGCTTTAATTTTTAAAATAAAGGAGGAAAAAGTTTGAGTGAGTTATTGTGTGCTACTTTTCAAAAGGCAAAAAGCTCTCTTCAATTCCATGGTCAAGTTTGAATTCTAGGATGAGCTCATTAGTGATCATGATATAATGAACTTGGTCTTCCAAGGTTGTTAACAATTTCGAAACACATTATTTATGGAGGGTTGAAGCGTCTTGGACTTTTCATGTAACGGTTGAACTTGACCAAATTAACGACCTCTTCAATATTCATTGATTGATCATCTTTTCTCTATTTGGGGTGATACTCAATCCAATTATCAATAAAAGGACAAAACTCGTTGTTCAATTTTGGATTTTTGGAGGTTATAATGGCTCGATTGTCTCTAAATTCAAACTAATATGTCTAAGTTTGTGATAGAAACATACGAAACCAATAGATCAACTTGATTCGATTCGATTCGATTCGATTCTCCAGCATTTCGAGAATCGAAAAGGATGGAGAGTGGTAGGTCTAGTTTTTGTGATGGAAGGCAGTTGAAAGGTAAAGGTAGAGATAGCAATGGAGGAAATTGGGCATGGTTGGTTTGAAAACAAGGGGTGTAGGGTGTGTGTAGGGTGTATCTAGTGTGAATACAATAGCAGGCATCCAGCTGGGTTGGCTACCTTTTTGAGTTGTCTGTCGGATTCTTTGACCTTCGGTGATCTTTTAGGTACTCTTGTATTCACAGTTGCCTATCTTTTGAAGGAAGGCATCTTTTTTTCTATCGTCATTGCTTGCTTTGGTTCATCGTTGTAAGAGGTTCATATCGACCCAGTTTCTACTACTTTCCTATTTTTTCATTGTCATT
Source organism: Cucurbita moschata (assembly GCF_002738365.1). Classification (NCBI taxonomy): domain Eukaryota; kingdom Viridiplantae; phylum Streptophyta; class Magnoliopsida; order Cucurbitales; family Cucurbitaceae; genus Cucurbita; species Cucurbita moschata. Next base: position 3,078,960 of record NW_019268530.1, read on the forward strand.
GCTTGCTTTGGTTCATCGTTGTAAGAGGTTCATATCGATCCAGTTTCTACTACTTTTCTATAAAGGTTATCACTTCATACATGCTAGTAAAAAAAATCATGAAATTGTAAGTTTAAAACAAATAAAAATGCAATTCCAAAACAAACTAAAAACTAGCAATACCCTATTGCCCGACCCATATGTTTTTCTCGTAAAAAAATAAATTTTAAAAGGTTGAGTATTTACTAAGTAATCTCTTGATGAGTTTAGACATGCATGTACACATAGTAAAAATAATACAACATGCATTGTTAGATCTAAATCTGAATTATATAACATTTCTTCTTTGTGATTGAGTGGACAATTAACCAATGATTTGAGTTGTACCGTCGTTAGAGCCGAATGCTATAGACAGTGTCAGTACAGGAAGGTAATCAAGTACCATTTATTTGTGGTACCATAGTCAATGAAGCGGAGATCCACACTCATTATAACTACTCATTATATTAAATAGCTAAGTGCCACAATCAACATGTCCTTTAGACACATGCATGAGGTTGCGATCATTTTGGTCTCATTAAGCTTTCAACTCTATATGTTAGGATAGTTTGATAAACGTCTTCCATGTATACTTCAAATGATTTAGCGTAATTTGGCAACTACAATATGAAGTCATCGATCGCTGCCTATATAAAAGAAATAATAATCAATATATATATACAAAATGATCCCTAATCTTAAAATTCTCAATTAATTAATTTCATATACAATAAAACACATGGTATAAGTATGGTAATATCACATCAAAATTGACAACTAAAATAGAGATTGTTGGAGGATGAAAGTCGGCTAATTTAGGGAATGATCATAGGTTTATAAACAAAGAATACTCTCTCCATTGTCACGAGGCCTTTTGGGAAAGCCTAAAATAAAGTCATGAGAGGTTATGCTCAGAGTGGACAATATCATACCATTGTGGAGATTAGTGTTCGTCTGACCGAGATAATCCAAATAATAATAATAAAAGAAAACTCGGCGATCCATCTTCCATCTTCCTTAGTTGTTGACAATCAAATAGAATTTAAATCTCTTTAATTAAAACCCATTTCCCCATTTTTATTTTGCATTGCAAAAATCTCTAAAACCCTATCACCGTCGCCGGAATCTCTTCGCCGACGATGGCCTCCGTCTGCATATCAGAATGCGTCGACAACGTCTGCGTCGTCCCGGGCGGCCGCCCGACCCACGTGAACCTGCAGCGGTGTCCGGAGGAGGAGAACGACTCTGCAGAGAGAGAACGCCGCCGCCCACGGCCGAGAGGGGCTCGCCGACAAATGTATCTGAGGAGCTACACCTTTTCTAGAGAGGACGCCGTCGCCCCTAAAGGTACAACTCAGCACTGCCTTGGGAAGCTCAGGTCATTTCGGAAGCCGGAGGAGATCCGCGAAGGGCTGAGGAAGAGGAGGAGCCGCTGTTTCGCCGTTGCTAGGACCGCCGCCAAGCAGGGTTCTTCTGGTGGTGCGTTGCTGTCCATGTTTCGACGGTTGGTTTGTTGTGGCGGCCGGTAAGCAATGGTGATTTGTGGAATCCAATGTTTTGGTTACATTTTTGTTTTCTTAGTTTTTCTCGACAGTTGTTTGGTTGTTTGGAAAAACTATGAAAATTAATAAATATCGTTACAATAATTGGTTTCTTTGTTTATATGTACATATTTTATGCATTCTTGTAGCATATTATAATTATCTAATTATTACTTCAAAAATGAATTTTTAAATTAAGTTTTCGAATCAGTAAATGTTGCTAAAAGAGAGTTGGAGTGTTAATGAAACTCATAGATAGCAGAGCTAAATAGATATTCTACACATTTTAGTTGCTCCATAGACACATAGCTCCATGAATCCATACATCTCGATTAGAAAAGAATTAGTGGAAAATAAGAGAATCGTAATTCATCAATACATTTTTCAAAACAAATGAAAAGAAAACAAACAAAAACTATAGAATTAGAGCTAAACTAGTTAGCTTTTTTTTCTTTCAAATTTTGCAAGTGATTTTCTTACCCTAGATCTACAACTCCTCTTTGAGCTTTCAAAAGCTACTTTCCCTTTCGGGCTTCCCCTCAAGGCTTTAAAACGCATCTGGTAGAGGAAGGTTTCCACACCTTTGTAAATAGTGGCTTGTTTTCCTCCCCAACTAATGTGGGACATCATAATCCACCCCCCTTCGAGGCTCAACGTCCTTTCTAGCACTCTTTCCTTCCTCCCATCGATGTGGGACCACCCCTCTTTGGGGCCCAATGTCTTTACTGGCATACCGCCTCGTGTCTAACCCCTCTTTGGGGAACAACGAGAAGGCTGGCACATAGTCCGGTGTCTGACTCTGATACCATTTGTAACGTCCCAAATCCACCTCTAGTAGATATTGTCCTATTTGGGCTTGCCCTTTCGGACTTCCCCTCGAGGCTTTAAAATGTGTCTGCTAGGGGTTTGGAGACTCTGATACCATTTGTAACGTCCCAAATCCACCGCTAGTAGATATTGTTCTATTTGGGCTTTCCCTTTCGGACTTCCCTTCGAGGCTTTAAAATGTGTCTGCTAGGGGTTTGGGCTTTCCCTTTCGAGCTTCCCCTCAATACTTTAAAATGAGTCTGCTAGGGAAAGATTTCCACACCCTTATAAATGGTGGTCTACTAGAGAATGGTGGGGAAAGGTTTCCATGCTAGGAGAAGGTTTCCACTCTTATAAATGATAGTCTGCTAGGAAAGTTTTCACACACTTATAAATGATAGTCAGTTAGAGAAGGTTTTGACACCCTTATGAATGGTAGCCTGTTCTCCTCCCCAACCAACGTGGACTTCACACATATCATTTTAAAATAAACTAAATAACATTATTTTATTAATCAAATAATTGTAGATTTTGTTCTAAAAAAATAATAAATTTTATTCCTTTACAAGTATTTATGTCAATCTAAAATATTTTAAAATACTACTTTTTTTAATATAGGTATTAATTCTTTGCCAAGTATAAAAATTTGAAATTAGCATTGGAGTTCATGTCCATAAGAATATGTAAACGTAATTCAAAACTTCATCGTAATCCATCATTAATCTCCAGTTTAAAGCAGCCCCATAATCAGTAGAATCTTTGCAATAATTAAATTTTCATAAATTTCACTTTTAAATGTATTAGCTTCTAAAATAGTATAATGTCATCAGTGTATTCACATGAAAATCTACCTTTTCCCAATATGAAACTATGTATATCATTAGCTATTACTCTTATCAAAGTAACAGAATGGCCTTGTTTAAAAAAGCTATGGCGTTTATTCAGAGTTTTTACCAAATAGGCGAGCGAGTGATCAACCACATCGTGATGGCCAATTCCAATCATTTCTCGAGTTGATATGCGTAAATCGTTTCGTCCTATTTTATGTCAAGAGAATTAACTGTTTGATGATATGTTGCTACCCAAGCTGCTCACCTGCACATTGTTAGGAGATATAGAATTTGAAGTTTTTAAGTAGCTTGTTCCATTTCGAAGAGTGCTAGGCTAGAGAACTTACTGAAAATTGCATACATGAACTGCAAGACTCGGATCGTATGATATCGTTATGCAGAGAAAACCAGGCCTTTTAAGTGCTGGGTTTCGGCTCTCCAGAAGCTCCCTTCTGGACAAGGCCTTTAAGTGCAGGAATTTGACTCTCCAGAAATTCCCTTTTGGTCAATATTCTGTCGGATGAACAGTCGTCTTCCTGAAAAATTACATGTGCAGAAACATCTGTTAGTGCTTGCTTTTGCAAATGAGTTCTATCCAAGGTCAAAAGAAACGTAAATGGCTTCCTGTTTTAAGAGTACGAAAAAAATATCAACTGAAAATGAAGATGATCGGATCTTAATATTATCTTTACAAAATTGTTCACCTAATTGCATATTTTAATGACATAAGATCACGCCTACAAAGCTATGGCTAGAAAAGAAATACAAAACCAAACTTATATATTATTCAAGGCATATTTGATGACCATTTTGAATTTCTATGTTCACAACCAACTTGTGTTTAGGGCTTTTGAAGTATTTTAAAATAATAGTTTCTGTAAAACTCAATTTTTTTATAATAAAATTAGAAATAAAAAATATGTTACAATTTGTGGGGAAAAATAAAAATAGTTTCTTTTGACACGTATGGTTTGACTTTACCCAATTTTTTGGCCACATCCCATGCGCGGTAAAAAAAAAAAAAAAAAAAACCTCAACACTAATTTGTCTACTACGCATCTAGCTAGATTTGGAACGTCAGGATGTTAAGTACAATGTTGGATGCAGACACATTAGTGAATCTAAAGATTTCATTCTTCCTAGTTCGCGATGAAATTTTTTTGTTCTCTTTGCGCAAATCTAGACATCGTAAATTAAGATGCTAAATCAGTAATGAGAGAAGGAAAATTTCACTTACGTCACCGGCAGCAGCTGAAATAAGAGACAGAAGGGTCACTGTTGCAGTTTGGTAATCTGATAAGATCTTCCATGCTGAATCATCTAGTTTATCCTGAAATTTAGCACATAACTTCAGAGAGCTGCAGACCTCAGTAGCCCCCGCATGCAATTAATGATTTTATTAACAAATTAACCTGGCCTATCAAAAAGGGGAATGCAGGTTTCACGAGTCCAACAGCGCATGTATGAACTGAACTTAAAGTCATATTTTTACAAAACAAATACTTTGAATGATGGTAAAAGGAAACAGCAGCAGCTTGGCAGCCTTGATAATAAGATGGATTTTGTACATTCTCTCCTCACCAAAGGTTCTGGAATTTGCAGCGGGAGATGCAGTGCATCATAGAGCAATCACTAGTAATCATCCTCTCCTGATTAACTTTCATGCGTAATTCACCTTCACCTTAGTAACAAATTATTTTGTCCATTATAGACCGAGCATTATTAATATAAGGTAAGGGAGAAGTGATATTCTGAGGATTCTGTTCATGCTGACTTAAAAACTCATTTCCAGTCACCATAAGTCAGATTGCACCATTGTTAACGTTTCAGATGAAAATCAACCATCAAGAATTGATATTCTGTTACAGGATAAATTCTCCTCACTAATCTAGGCAAGTGGTTAGAAATTTGAATAGGTGACCCCGTATGTTCCAGGAGTCCGTCAGAATGCTTAATTTTTCATTGTTGGTCTATTCCTAGTTTTCACGAGGTTGGGGAGATAGTTCTGAAGGAGTTAGCTAGCTTAATTTTTTTACTTGAGGTTTGGGGAGGTCATTTATATTGCTGGTGCTTTTGTTTGGAATGCTCATGAAAATTTGACAGGGGAGCGGGAGCTTCAGTTTCTTCAAGCCTGGTTCATTCTGTCCATTCTCCAATGCACTTGTTTAGGGTGTCTTTTTGGATTATGCCAGAAATTTGAAGTTCTTTGAGAGTTTCCACTTTTGGTTGACTCAGTCCTACATTTGCTTAGAATCTATTATAATAAGTTGAAGATAGTGAAAACTTCAACTCAGTTCGGACAGCTTTGTGGTTGGTTAGTTGTCTCTAGCTCAGTTCATCTCTTGGTTTGTTTGATTTGTTTCCGCAAGAGTACCATACTTATCATGGTGTTCTGTCTCCAGGCCTTTGCTCTTCTATGTTATGTCTTTACTTCGGATGCCTTGTTATCACTGTTTTCTGTGTTCCCTCCCTCTTGGAGTTGTATCTTTTGAGCATTAGTCTATCAATGAAAAGTTTTGTTGTTAAAACAAATTTAAGGTAAGCTTGACCTTCAACAAATTCATGCCGATAAGAATTCTCTCAAATTCAGTCGAATTTATTTGAAGGGAGCATCTATCCATGATTCCTTGAAAGTTACATAAGTTACATGCTAGCTAACATTCAGTAGAGGAAGGAAATAAATAAGGAAAAAACCTATAGAAGGTAGGTTTCCAAAATACATCCTAATCTAGTTAAATTCATTCTAAAAATAGTGAAGGTTTCTGTACCAAAAAAAAACCCGTCAAGACAATTTTTTTTCCTAGTAGGCAAAAACAATTATGGTTTTCAAAACAACACAAATTCAAAAGCTTGAGACTAGTCTAGAGTTCGAGCCACCTTTCAGCACCTTATGGTTGATATTTCTTTAAATCAAACCTACAAAATTGCAGCAACTAATTTGAAAATATTAAGTACCTAAACACAAACCTATGCTAGCAGAATGATTAAAGAAAAGACTTTAACCCTTAAAGGTCCAATTACTTGTAGTCATTTTGTCCTATCTTTTATATTATGTGTGTTACGTTACCAAAGGGAAAGACCTCAGATCTGCCTCTCAAAAGTGTAATTCCAGGAGTTAAATCAAACTTATTCTCCATTTTAAGCATAAAAACTTCATTTTCTTAGCCCCAACTCTAGAGTCTGCAAATGATAGTTCCTGCAGCAAAGACCAATGACACCCATAGCCAGTATAGTAATAATTCCGTCTCGCTCTCTTCTAAACCTGACTCTAAATAGCTACCTAATGAACATATGAGCACTATAATGATTAGAAACTTTATTTGCTCCAATTACTCTCATAAAAAAACATTTGGCTATTACACTAATCAGGAGATAAGATTTAATTATCATCTTTCTTTCATCAAGTTTTATAAAAAAATACCTTCAACCGAGAAATAGCAAAAGAGATTGCCCTTCCAGGAGCTTGAAGAGCTTTATGATGAATCTATCACAAGAAATCCAGATCAACAAGCCAAAAGGCAAAGAACATTATGAGCGGGTACAATAAAATTAATTCAATTAATAGTTAAGCTTCACTAACCTGTATGTAGAGAAGGGAAACAACTTTCGGTAGAAGAGCAATTGGATCCATTTCGGCAGAAACTTGAGAGGTCAAGTCCTGGCAATTAATGAACAAAAAAGAAAGAAAAAAAAAATAGTGAGTGGTTCTATAAAACTAAGGACCTTCAAATTTCAGTTTAATGCACCGCAGCATGCATAAGCATGTACATAATGGCTATAAAATATTAAAACTAGAAAAGAATAAAGAACTATAAGTTGGAGGTGTTTCATATTTTCAACCTGCCGTGGACTTGGGCAAGTTTTTGTATATAGTATCTTTGACCTTCATCTAGGCAGCAACAATGCAACCTAAGCAAGAAATCTAATGTAGCAAAAATCAATACAAGAAAGCCTACTAGACCCAAGGCCTCGGGGACAAGTCTTATTTTTCCTTTTCATTCATTTTGCTCTCATGTTTCTTTTTCACATTGCCTCCTCCAGAAGAGTCATTGTTTCTGAACCACCCACCCCGCATCAGAGGGATTTCAACTCACCAAGCTCCTATCAGAGGTAGGAAGCTTCTGTGTTAGAAGCAACATCTTTTTGCTATTTTTTAAAATAATGTTCAGCACAAAAAAATCTAAGGTTTCAGATCGGTGCCATCGAACATGGGCATCTTCACTTTTTTTAAAGCACCATTCAACAACCTCACCCATGCTCTTACCACAGCGTTCTTTTTCGGGTATGTCTCCAGAAGTTTCCCCCAATTCCAACTTTTGATCATTACTTTGTATCCTTCACGATCTAATGGTACAATTCTTTTTTATGGGCAGTTACTTCATGAAGCGACAACAATGTTAGTGTCATGTTTTCCCTGGGCCCTTCAATGGCTTGTTCCAATCTAGGTAAACGTAGAAGACTTTCACTCATCTCTCCAATTTCCTTCTCAATAGCCTCAAATCTCTCATCCACCTTACCCATAATTTCTTTTATCTTCCTTGTTCCCAGTTCGAACTGTTAGAAATCTCTTATCAATTCACTAAATTCACAAAGAAAATTTAACACATAACATCCAAGAGGGTCATCAATCTCTCTGCATAACATCAAGAAACCCCACAAAATACAATATACCCCCGTCTTTACAAGAATAAAGCATATAAACAAAAGCAACCTAACTATCCCTAATTCAAAATACCCAACAAAGAAACTAACTAAAAGTAACACTTCTAAATGTTCGAAACAAGCACAAGTCCCTTTTTTCCTTCCTTGAATAAACCTTTTGGATTGGAGGTCTAACATATATCCTCACAAATCTTATGTTTAGGGACACTTTTGAAGACTTAAAAGAAAAGTTGGATTTAATTAACATACATAACCCAATTTCAGGGGACTAAAACCCCACCCAAGAAGATCCACTTGGCCCAAGGTTTCTCAAATTATTTTCCTCCTTTCTCAAATATCTTCCTTCCATTTCCTAGTAAATTTTTTCTGTTAGCTTTATTTCCTTTCTTGTACAACAATCTTTCCGTAAGTCAAGGTTGCAACATTGTATGTTTGTGAATTGAAGAAGCTAACATTCCATCGGAAAAAACATCTAATGATAATTTCTTAACGAGGCAACATAGATTATAAACATAAAGTTCTCAAAAAATCCCTCACTCTTTAAGTCAAGTTTGCCTGACAAAAGCTTTTAGAACTAGGTTTCCACAAGGAATAGAAAACACTCATTACTAGCTTGATGAAGAATGTTGGGCAATAGCCCATTTTAATAACTTATTATGAATATTGTACAGTTGTCCTGCTTACCTAAGCTGTTTAGGAGATTCTTTTTATTATTGTTATTAGTTATAGATTTATCTTTCCTTAATTATCGACTTCTGTCCTAAACTAAAATTTGAAGTCCCAGTTACTTAAGAACCACTGTTGCATTTAGATTATGAATCAAATCATATTTTAGGAAAAAACATGAGTAAATGACAATCTCTCTTCGTAAATGCAAGTCTGTAAGTTTCAAACTTTGGAATTCATAAAATCAGAATTTCTTACCTTACGATAGGAATGCAAAAGAGTCCTCTCCAATTTCTTGTCAAGTTTTTTCACGATCATTCCACTAAACCAAATGCAGATTCACATGTTCAGCGCAGTGCAATAGTGAGTTACGTTCTTAGGGACATAATTACTAAATAATAGGACGGCTACCTCTCTTCTGCTAAATCCTCCAGTGCATTTATGAAGGTGTCCATCAGCTGTTACATAGAACACTAAAACTCTGGGTCATAACATTCACAGACATTATCCTTCCAAATTATTATTAGACAATTAGTACTTCAATTCTAGAATACACTAGGTCCTTTCAGAGATATGTTGCATTGAACAGCTAAGCTTTATCTACAATTACGACTACAATAACTGGAATCAATATCATGCTGAAAAGTCAAAATAATGACAACATAAAACCAAACAATGTAGCAACTTTAAGTACAAATAAAAAAAAGTTTTCAGGAAGAAACTTGAAAAAAAAAAAAGCACATTGATTGAAAATATGAACTAATAATAGAAATATGGTGGTAAAATTTATTTACTCATAAAATATAAATTGAACTCAGGTTAAACCGAATATTCAGTGTATGCACTGAATGAAGTTTCCATAAAATAAAGTACAAAGAAATGAACACCATATACCCCATTGAAAATGAAGATTAAAATTAATTTAAATTCTTAAAAAGAAAAAAGAAATTAAATGGAAACTTGTAACTCAATGTTCTCTAAACAAACAAAAATAAAAAAACAAGTGAAAAAGGTGAGTTTGATATTACACAAGAATAGAAAAATGTAATGTTCAATTTGAAAGTTTGGAGATCTTGGTGGGCTATTGTGGTGTCAAATCTGTAAACAGAAGACAAGATAAGATGGAGAAAAAAAAAGAAAAAAAAAAAAAAGAAAATACAGACCAGAACCTTGATAATCAATCTAGGATTACTTAAATTCATATAGGAATTAGGACTTCAATTTCATAAGCCTTGACAAAAAAAAAGGTCATATACTAGAAAACTCTGTAAATTGAATTTAAACTATTGTTTTTTTTTTTTTTTATGAGAAACTATACTTTCATAGAAAAAAAAAATAAAGAAAACAAATATTGTAACTAAAATAGTCGATGAAGAAAGAAATAGGAGTGCTGGAAAGTTAACGTGATTTTCTTAATAAAGAAACCAAATTTCATAAATGGAAGTACAAAAGAACAAAAAAACGCAGACCCTAAACATTTAGGGTTGTTCAGGATTGAAAAAGCAATTCCAATTGGTGCAGATTAAAGCAGCACACACAGACACACACATATATATAATTCAATAATATATAGGGGTGGGATTCAAACCATTGACTTTTTTTGTCAAAAATATGAATTAATCAATTGTCCAGATTAGCAATGCAACATGTCTATTATTCATTGATGGATTATTTTCTGCATCAAATTGTTGAAGAAACAACCCTAACTAATATCTTTAATTGCGTACTAACTCTAACTAGCAATACCTTTGAATAACCCGGGGGGGAGTAAAAATAGAGAAATAGAGCATATGGAAGCAGAAATATGAAATATTGTCTGTCGAACAGTTTTCCGAAGTAAGAAGGCAATTGAAAAACATTATCATTATCAACAACAGTTTCCTTTAAGGGAAAAAATATGATTACATGCACAAAAAGCACTATCCTCTTAATAATTGATGACTTACCTTCCCTTCCAAAGCTTCAGCTACAGTAACAGCCTTATTTGACAGAGATCCAGGAAAGCTCTTAGCCTAAAATGCAAAGATACACATTTACAACTGTGAGCATATCACTTTTTGGAAACAAGGCCAAGTTTTTTAGAGGTTTCAAAAGAAAGAAAAACCATGATAATTCATCCTTTTTTTAACAGTTATATCATGTACAGCTTTTTTTCCATACAATTGTAGTTCTTTCTCCAGTACTAAGTGAGACTGGTTCAGAGTTCTGCAATTCGGCAACTTCAATTCCATTCTTCAACTTGTTGTGCAAATCCTACATTAGAAATTCATAGTACAAATAAAACATTATCCCATCATTCACTCTGGATTCAATTTGTACTATAAAAAGAAAAATATATAACTTTACCAAGTTATGAAAAAGCATATCCACAATCGGTGAAGCTGTTGTTCTTAGCAAATGCCGGTGCAAAATGACCTGTAAAGCATTACCAAATACCTCTTTTGTGGTTATACCCAGTTCACATGTACATCTCTTCAAAAATTGTTTACCAAACGTTTTACTTACAGATATTGACTGGTCATCTTCAAATAAATCTAAAGCTTTTCCATATAGCTGCAAATTTAAGAAAGACTGCACAAGAAAACGCAAGCTTAGCATACAGTTTCTTCTGGGTAGGTTTTCAATAATATATCATAAGCTTCTTAAACTTATTACGCACTAGAAATAGAATGAATGCAATGTTCAAATCACCACCAACATAGAGCAATATAACTGTATTTACCCCATCAAGTTTCTGTTGGGTATTGTCAAGTAAGCGTTTCATTTTCTCTGCATTTTCTGAAAATAATGCCTTCCTCCTCTCTCTCCATGAATTGTTCAGCATAGGTCTAAGATGATTTACCAGAGGTTGGAGGATTATTGCAGGATCATCTATGCCTATTATAATTTAGTATGTCAGACAAGAACTACGATGTATGCAAATTATTATAAAATATTGAATTCCACTCAAAACAAGTTTACAACCATGTTCCTCAAGATCAGGTATCAGTGTCTTGATCTTCTCAATAACCCATTCTTCAGTAGGGTAATAAATATCGTTCTCTTTGGTTTTAACTGACTCCTTTTTACCCCCTGCTTTAGTCTCTGCCACTTGCACAGAGGATGAAGCCTTAGCTTTCCTCTGGTTTTTCTTGGATTTAGTTGAAGGTTCCTGATCATCCAGAGCACTTTCAGCAGCTGTAGATTGAGTATTTCCAGTTGATTTACCCTTCTTTTTCTTTGACTTTTTCTCCATAATCTCTCCAGTTCTACCGCTATTATTTCCCGTTTCAATTGACTCAGAAAACATGCTTGGATCAGTTTGAAATTTACTACTGCTTAGTGAATCTCCAGAAAAGGTGCCTATAGAAGATCCTGGGACATTTATGGTCTCCATCTCTTTCTCCATGCGAGCATACAGATCCTGGTTTATACAAATACAAGATTGTTTGATAAACCAATTTAAAGAGTGAAATTAGGTTCAAGAGTTCTTTCAATGTTCCGCATGAGTTTTATGTTACTTCTCACAAATCATTATCCATTATCTACTTGGAAATTTGATCACTTATTTCAAATAATACTGTGACATGGCTACAAATTCAAACTTCTAATATTGTACAAGAGAGAGATAAGAGGCAAAGGAGAGAATATAGGTCAAATCAAAGTCTGATGACAAGATCTACAATGCCACGCACAAGACATGCAAAATGGTCAATAAAGTCTATTCAACAATCAACCTCACAAGTTAACATGTAAAAACCACAACCTTGCTCCCCTCCCGCTCCAAACTCTCCAAGCACCTTACCAGCATGAAACCTAGCCATCCTGACAAGACTAGTTGACTGATTGTATGCTAGTACACAACTAGCATCTAGTAATGAACTACAACTCAAATTCAAAGAAGATGGAAGGCATCCATAGGTTCTTTTTATGAAACTGAATGACAACAAAATTATATAATAAAAAGGCATACCTTGATAAAAATATTGCTGAATATAAATGAATCACCAAATATGAGAGCATCATTAGACTGCAAAGCAAGATGAACAAGGCAGTCTTAAAATTCCCCGTGTCATTAAATGAGCAATAACACAACTTTGCAATTATACTCACCTTTAAAGAAACCCGAACAGATGGGCATGATAACAAAACTTTAGATGCATCTTGGGGCTCAAATGATGAAGGAAGTACAAGAAGAGAATTGGTCCTGCACCATTAGAAAATAAATGTAGGGAAAGCATTGCAAACACTATTCTGAGTATTGATATAAGAACATGCGCACAATTGTTTGCATAAAAGGTAAATATTACTCATTTATGAATGAGTTGTGATTAAAGGAAAGTCTATCCTAAAACATTCCTACCAAGTTCCGGTCATCTTTCAGTATTTAAAGATCTAAGCAATATATTAAAATGAAATAAGTTCCAATTCTTTATGAACAACATATACAAAAGGCGAGCTAACTATATTACAACAAGATAATCCTTACCAGCTACCACGCTCAAGGATATCCTCAACAGTAGAATCCAACATTTCAACTATTGAAGGGTGAATGAATGTAGTACTTAAAGGTATGCCATCAGGATATCTGGACTAGAATCAAGCAACATCTCTATCACAAGTTTATGATGTAAGCACAGAAATTCCATTATTTTAATGCACAAAATCAAGATAACAGAAATAAAATACCTGCAAGAACTGAATGGGGTTGGGAACTCCAAGTTTTCGCAGAAACTCATAGCTAATAATGGAATTCTGTATTAAAATAAAGAAATAGCATAAATTAGAACATAGTATTACTGAGGCAAAATATTTCCAGAAGCACTTCAAGGCCCCAACTTCTCCAGTTACAGCCACAATTACTTCTTGCAAAAGTGTAACCAATGGTTCTAGACGAAAATGAGATGCTGTACTTTTTTCTATTTTTGGATAAAAATGAAAAACTCACGTTACATACAACTTCCTTTTTCTTTTTCTTTTTTTCATTTTGCGTCTGTAAGTGTGTGCGGAGGTGGAGAGAGAAAAAGAAAGCAGAGAGCATGAGAAGAAAAAAATGAAAGCAAAATATTAATAAGAACTCAACTAATACAAAAATAGTATTTGTATCATGCATTACAGCACCTATATTTTAAAGATTAGGATACTGGACGATGATAATATATGTACATATCTTAGTAGGATTTATGTATACTTGTGATAAATAATATTAGGCACTTGACTGACTATAAAATGTGTATAATCTCTACACATGCGTATTTAACTTAAGAACAACAAACATTTTATCAATATCATAAAATTACAAAAAAGGAAAGGAAAGATGAAGGCATCTTCCCACTCCAATGCTAAAAGAAGTTATAAAATGGTTATCATATAGAAGAGTAATTAAAGAAATTCATATAGAAGCATGGATGAAAAATCAAATCTTTTACATACGCTTCATCATTCAGAGTATCATGAAGAAAGCCAATGATTATTTTTAAATGATTTTGATAAACAAAGTTAATTCTATAAATGAGAAAGAAATCTATATTCGTAATTCCATAGCATAAACACAGAAGAATGATAAGAGTTCCATACCTGTGAAAAGAAAGAGTCTACACATTCTTTTTGAGCAATGGAAAATATCTGCATTATGGTTTCACATTAAACCGAACAACTACATTAGCTTTTAGAAGATAAATGAAGAACTAAGAAAATCTATAACTGCTGCCATATCTATTCTCTTATAAACCCAAATTCTTTCCCTTTCCTCTCCTTTGCCAACACTCTGAGAGCCCTCTCTTTGTTTTTGTTTTTTGTTTTTTTTTTTTTCCCTATTATAATTACAAATAACTACTATGATCAGTAGATAATCAGTGCTTTACTCAAAATGTGAAAATAATCTGAACTGCAAATAAGCACAAATTGAAAGTTAAAGGTCGCATACATTTGGTGTCCAATGAACACCTGCACGAAGTGATCCAAGAATCTCATTTTCCTTCACAAGTCCATTAAAAAGAGACTGGAAAAATGAAGCATCAACAGCTATACCACTAGCTCCATTAATTCCTTGCAAGAGTTGCTGTAAAGAGCTCCATATTACAGTTAAATTTGTAGGAACAGTAATAGCTCTGGTAGCACCGCGAACCATGGCAGAAACCCGTGCAACATATGCTGGGGTATACAGCTGACCACCTTCAAGCCGACCTTTTACCTAAATCAACAAAATCACAGTGAAATACTTTCCTCCTTACACTAAATTTGGCTGATCATGATAGTCGAGAAGAAATTACCAGCGTCCCAAGCCGTTGATCCAACATGGATGCAAGCAATTCTGAACCAACTTGTAACTCTGCAGCAATTTCAGCCAGAGCAATTTGACTAGATTCCTGAAGCCGTTCATTTATTTCTTCTGCCACAGAATCCCAATAAGATTGAGATATTATTTCCCCTTGAATCAACATAAGTCGTGGATCATCAGATATGATCTGTTCGGCTTGCTTCTCGACATAGTATAGATCCACACCAATAGTATCCGCAAGATCTATCAAAGAAATGCGTCCTAACTTCTCAATCTCAGCCAATATTTCACGCCTTAGGTGCTCCTGTTGTATTAAAAGGCATTAGAACAACAGAAGCTGCAGCTCATAATGCACTGGTATTGAGCTAAAATAAATTACAAAATGACATCCTAAGTCCATACTGCCATATATCCTACATTTCAAGAACTGGGCTTCTTGCAGGGCGGGGGCAAAAACAAACCAAACAGCTTCAAATCGTACCGTTTGAAGAAGTTAACAAAGTTTCAATTATATTCATCAGTTCAACAGAATCACATATATATCGGGAATTAAATTGTATGTCTTAGGCGATTAACAAGTAAATGATTGAAGAAATTATCTGCGATTAGAGAAAGACACAATCGTACAGGAGTGATATATTCTTTGCCAGTGACGGTGTGAAGGAGCTCAAAATCAAGGATACGAAGCTCTTGAAGCTTTTGGACCAATTCAACGACGTTTCTTTCCGATAATCGAATGCTTGATTTCGCTTGTTGCGCGAATTCGAACTGTCTCTGAAGTTCCAGCAATTCATCGTCCATGTTGGCTTTGGGATGACGGAGCGCACCAGAAATCGAGCCAAGCACACAGACAAAGGGAGCTCGACAAGGGAATTGAAATTGAATTTTGGGATACTTTTTCAATATCTTCAATATTTGTAATTAATTAATTAATTAAAACACTTCTTTATAAATTTAAATATTACATTTTTAAAAAATAAAATAAATATTACTCTGGTCTTCGATACATTATTTGATAATATTATTAATCAAAATGGTTAATTTACTAATTAAACCATTATACTTTAAGAAGCTATCAGTAAAAGAATTTAGTATATTTATTGTGTAACTAATATGATTTATAAACCATATAGAAATTCTAAAATATATCAATTTACTATAATAATTAGATACGTCTATAGGGTGGAGAGGAGATGAGAGTCACTTATTTCATTCTCTATCTCTACGAAATTTCTCATTTATTTTTGTGGGGATCGGAACGGGATTCCTGTAATTTTTTTTAGAATAATAGGAGTGAAGACAAATTATGCTCGAATGACTCATAATTTGTGCACTTTATAAATTTTTAAATGAGATAAAAAAAAACATAAATATGTTATAAATGGAAGTAAATAGAAATGGAAGTTCAAGAGATGAAGCCCATCTATATCATCAAGATCATCGAACAAAGTCAAAAAATCTCAACAAATGAAACATCTTTTCCTTTAAAAATCTCGATAATATTTTGTTCATGAGTCAAAGTGACTTGAAAGTAGTAACATCTTTGTATTGAATCCAATCAAGCCTTTCTAATTTAGAAATGATCATTTCATTTAACTTAATCGTTCAATAACGGAAACAACTTTGAACCTTATTTTTGAATGCATGATAAGGTAAATGGTGGGTCATTACTCATACCAATTTATTTCTCAAATTGTTGCCAAAACTCAAACCTTAATCTTCTCAACCGATAGATCAATTATAATGTTTTGGGCGACTCCCATGGGGTCAATCTTCCCATCCTTGTTCAACGCTTGTGGAGGTTGATCCCTCAAGCTTGACTAACTTTCTAAATCACTTCTTGGACTTTGGCCTTTTACTCTTGGTGGGGCAGCCTATTTCGCCCCCAACAGTTGTCCCCTATTCTTGAGTTTGACACTACAAGATTTGCCTAACTGAGAGTTAAAGTATCTTCTTCGATCGCTTACTTAGGCTTGCCGTGGAAACTTATATAAATTTATTTCCCATTGATATGGCTTCCATTGGCATTTCATCACCCCTTTTAATAAGGGACATCCATGAGAAACTTATTCAATCTATTTTCATCTGAGTTCATTCTTCTCCTCTCAAATTTTTTCAATTCTATGGCAAACGTTTTTCTCCTTTCCGACACCTTTTTATTATGTGGAGCGATTTTGAAACTAATCAGCTCAGTTCATAGCACCTCTTGAACTCTAACTTTGATTCTTTTCTTATCCCTTACTCGATCAAAACTATCCCCCACGATCGTCATCGCGTAATTCACAGACTCAACCCCATACGTTCCATAACATCATCATGGGGCATCAAGTCATCCTCATCATCTAGGTCGATGGAGTGCGAAACGACTGAACAGCCCAAAACCCTTTCTATCTGAAATGTATTGTTCGTATGACGGTTGAAAGAAGGGTAGTGAGAAGTGCCATAGTGAAAATTTGATGCTCAGGAATGCAATCTGGATGATCTTTAAGGCATTGTCATTTTATTCTAACAAAGTCTGCGAAGTCAATGCCAATCCTCGCAGTGGAATCCATTCATTTGTGAAATACAACGTGGAAGAAGAGAAGTAATAAATCAATTACACACTTCCAGATCCACTACACCAGCTGTGGCCATCCATCCAGTTAGGATTATAGACTATACAAGTACAATCCATGAGATAATAAGATGGAAATACATTTCATTTCGTAACTGGTAAAATAATATGATATGATAGTTATTATTATCTCTATCAAATAAAATGTGCATATACCTTTACACGTTACACAGGGATAGCATCCGCCAAAGACTCGGGAGCAGCTCCACTGCTACCGTTGAGCACTGTCACGTTTCCTTCTGAATCAACATCCACAATTACTGAGTCCCCCTCCTTGATCTCCCTTGCTAGCATCTTCTCGGCCATGCTGTCCTCCAAGAGTCTCATGATTGCCCTTCTCAATGGTCTCGCACCGTAGCTTGGATTGTATCCTTCATCAACCACCCTGTCTCTAAATCTCTCTGTCACTTGAAGTTCAATTTCTTTTCCTTTTAATCTTTCGAATACCTCCTTCAGCATTATGTCTGAAATCTCCTTCACCTCCAGTTTTGTGAGCTGACGGAACACAATCATCTCGTCCAACCTGTTCAAGAACTCTGGCCTGAAGTATTGTTTCAGTTCCTCCGTCACCAAGCTCTTGATACGGTTATAGCTACTATCCTTCTCGTCGTAATCAAGGTCGAACCCTATTCTGCGGCCTCCCTTCTCTATTACACTGCTTCCCACGTTTGATGTCATAATCAGAAGTGTATTCTTGAAGTCTACTGTTCTGCCCTTGCTGTCTGTCAACCTTCCATCCTCTAGAATTTGAAGCATCATGTTGAACACATCAGGATGAGCCTTTTCAATCTCGTCAAAGAGCACCACTGTGTAAGGACGACGACGAACGGCCTCTGTTAACTGACCGCCCTCTGTGTAACCAACATAACCAGGGGGCGAACCAATGAGCTTGGAGACAGTATGCCTTTCCATAAATTCACTCATGTCAAGACGAATCATTGCTTCTTCAGAGCCAAAATAGTATGCGGCCAATGCTTTTGCTAACTCAGATTTACCAACCCCAGTTGGCCCAGAAAATATAAAGCTTGCAATGGGACGATTGGGATTCTTGAGTCCAACACGAGCTCGGCGTATCGCACGGCTGATGGCTACAACTGCTTCATCTTGACCAATGACTCTCTTATGGAGAGTCTCTTCCATTTTGAGAAGGCGGTCAGATTCATCTGTAGATACTTTCTCAACAGGAATGCCAGTCCAGGAGGAGACAATATGCTGAATATCAACTTCAGTCACAACAGGGCCTACGTCTCCTGCATCACTTTCTGCCTTGCTCATCTCCTTGCCCTTGTCTATTAGGGCAGAGATCTTAGTCTTCAGTTCCATTTCTCTATCACGAAATTCTCCAGCCTGTTTTTTCAAGTAAAAGTTCACGAACATATCATTCACTATAGTTCTATCAACTACTAAAATGGCAAGGCAAGACCAAATATTTAGATATTGCTCCCACTTGATCATTCATTGAAAAACCCAGAAAAAGAACACCAACATGCAGTTTCAGCAAACTAAACCATAAGATGCTGCGAACAACAGGGGAGAAAAATTAGAAAGAACAGAATTACCTTCTCGAAATCTTGGCTTCGAACAGCCTCATTCTTCTCCTTCGTAATCTGCCTGAGCTCTTTCTCAAGCTCCCTAGCTTCCTCAGGTAGCTGCAAATAACATTAAAAAATGTAACAAAATTGTGTAGGAACACAAGGGGATTGGAGAAATTGCAAGGATGATGAGAACATACCTGAGCATGACGAAGGCGAACTCGGGATCCTGCTTCATCAATCAAATCAATTGCCTTATCAGGCAAGAATCGATCACTGCAATTACAGTTATCCATCAAAACACATCTTCCACAAACTGATCACAAAAAGCAACTACAATAATCTTACCTAACTATATCGGAGCAGACATGAAAAGGCAATCCATCAATTACACAAGTCAATACTATCATGATATATAGAAATGTGAAGGCAATAATTTTGAACACGTTATCATGCTTATCTAATCTATTCAAAGACGTGGACTTCATCAGTGCTATCAAATCTTTATCCAACCAAAACAGTCGATAATGAGGGGGTAGAACTAGTGGATATTAATCATCACATAGCTTTTCTTTCTTCAATTAGCTAAATACTTTCTTGCAAACCAATGAATCATACCTGATGTACTGGTATGACAGCTGCGCAGCAGCTTCTAATGCTTCATCTGTGTAACGAAGTTTGTGGTGGATTTCATAGCGCTCTCTAAGGCCTTTCAAAATCTGTATGGTTTCATCCACAGATGGTTCCGGCACTTTGACCGGCTGAAATCGCCTTTCTAAGGCTGGGTCTTTTTCAATGTGTTTTCTGTATTCATCCAGAGTTGTAGCTCCAATGCACTGCAAAAGTAGAGAACCAGATAATTCAGTAACACTAGGAGTAAGGAATTAAGACGTTTAAATTTACAAGCAACATTTAAGGATAACAATGATTGAAAACTACCGGCATGTACTGTTAAAAACTCAAAAGCTAGAGATCTTGAAAGGTGTGCCAGT
Organism: Cucurbita moschata; assembly: GCF_002738365.1. Taxonomy (NCBI): domain Eukaryota; kingdom Viridiplantae; phylum Streptophyta; class Magnoliopsida; order Cucurbitales; family Cucurbitaceae; genus Cucurbita; species Cucurbita moschata. The sequence goes on from NW_019268530.1 coordinate 3,098,881, forward strand.
GGTGCTTTTACGTGGCTCATATGGTAAAGAAACCACAAAAATTTCACGAGAAAGAGAAATCCATATATTGTTTCTGTGACCTTATCAATAAAATGACCTCGTGTTGATGTGTCCTTCACAAATAAATGTTCAGTAATCACAATTTTTTTTTTCATAAACCTAGAGTGGAAGACCTTCATGCAATAGCTTGCTTTTCTGGGACCCCAGCCTCTTAAGCTGTTTTGGCCTTCTTTGTTGTTTCTTTTTTTTTCTTTTTTTTTCTGTGAATTATATGGTCTCGAAGATTACCTGCAGTTCACCCCTAGCAAGGGCTGGTTTCAATATGTTTGCTGCATCAATCGCTCCTTCTGCAGCCCCTGCTCCAATTAATGTATGCACCTCATCAATAAAAAGGATAATCTCATCACTTTGTTTTATTTCCTCCATCAATTTCTTTAATCTTTCCTCAAACTCTCCACGATATTTTGTGCCAGCAACAAGAAGGCCCATATCCAAGGTTATAACCTGCACAGCAGAAAATTTTAAATAATTACTTCAATAAATATACAATTGCCAGAGCTTGCTGACCAGCAGAACTAAAGACTATTTTAATTTAAGTAAAGCCATATAAAAGGCCTACGGTGTTTCTGGTACTTGTCACCATAACAAAGTGCAGCTTACTGCTTAAATATAATTATGGCTTGTATGAATGTATGATAAGATAGTTAATTACATAAACATAGAATCGCCTTTTTCTATAAAGAATGCAAGATACCATTCAGCATGTGGCTTCATGGAAATTGCATAAAATTTTATAATATTGAGAAAATAATATGAATATCATACTAGAAATATTAGTATCACATGTTTAGAATTTAGATAATTGATCAAAAAATTACCATCAAGAGAATAAAACCTAACGTATTCGCTAAAAAGGCTGAATAGACTAAATAATAATATTGTAAAAAAAAAACACTTCCCAACAATCACAGCAAGACTTCTAACAGTAGCATCAAATCAGTATATAGGCAAATGAATGGCAAGAAAAAAGAGGGGCTAGATGTCCCAACCCTACAAAAGGACAACTAATATCATGGAAAGGTAGTACAATTTATCATAATCTAAAATATGTTTAGTGTTTAAAGACCACCAAAGGGTCTCTACAGTACGTAACAACCATGTTAGTTCCTGAAAGTATACTGATTTTATTCCCAACTCTTAAGGCTTGTACTGGGTAATTCTAACATTGTACCATCCCCTCACAAATGTTTCCTACACCACAAAGTAAATCGATCATATAAGGGAGTAAAGCTATACAAATAAAAGTTTGAAGGCATGATTTACTCTTTTCCCAGTTTCTTAATTAGCACCACTTTTCCCAGCTTTAAACTAAAAAGCGCACCATGCGAGAAAATACAAGAAGCCACCAATACAGGCTCAAAGAATAAATAAAACCCAATGCCACACCCTTTCTCTAGCCCTATTACTATCTAACTTCCTAAAGTTCCTCCTTTTCCAAATTTCCAAGAGAAGAAAGCATGGCTAGAAGCAATAACGGTTGCTGTTTTAACATCAAGGACACCAACAATTGATGTTCAACAAACAACGAGGTATTTAATTGAATTCTAAGAGAAGGGGCTAGTAACAGTGAAGAAATAATAATAAATTAACCTTCTTCCCTTCTATTGTTTCAGGAACGTCCCCATTAGCAATCCTTTGAGCCAGACCTTCAGCAATGGCAGTTTTCCCAACACCAGGTTCACCAATGAGGCAAGGGTTATTTTTTGTCCGCCGACCCAGAATTTGGGTGACACGTTCTATTTGCTGCTGCCTACCAACAACAGGATCCAGTTTACCCTATAGACAAGAAACTGATATTAGAACCTGTGTTTACAGGAAGAAACAACTCCTTGTCTAGCGACACAGATAATATATTTCCAAAGTACCTCCTCTGCCAGCTTGGTTAAGTTTGTTCCATACTCTTCCAGAGTTGGCATTTTGTTCCCACTGGTCCCTCCTCCAACACCAGCACCAACAGCTTCCGTGCTCTCACCCACCATTCGAATAACCTGTTCACTCAATTTATAAATTGTGATGCTAAAGTTAAAATGTTTGCCTCAGATAAACTAAATATATAATGTCAGGACGAAATTCTTGCCTGAGTCCGAATGTTGGTGGGATCAGCACCTAAATTTTCAAGAACACGAGCTGCAACACCCTCACCTTCACGAAGTAGTCCTAGAAGCAAGTGCTCTGACCCAATATAATTGTGGCCTGAAAAATTCATGCAAGTTTAGTAGTCAATAAAATGTTAAGAAGTCCAACAACATTCAGCAAACAAAAACACAAACACAGAGACACGCCCCTTAAGAATTTTAAGAGGTTAAATTATGATTCTTCGGCCTAATTTGTCCAAAATTTTTCTATAAACTTGCTAAAAAATTATCAGCCAGTTAAAACATCAAGACCAAACGCACGGGTCTAAATTAGAACATTTTAAACAACATGAAATAAATTAGAAAAATAAATGGTTCTATATTTTGCGGAAAAAAAATGGTGAAATGTTGTAAATTTTACCAGTTGAAAATGAAATTAGATATTACTATGAAAATGCTAACCAAGCATATTATCAATACCATGCTTCAAATGACATCCATCCAAGGAGGTATCAAGCCACATCCTACTACTTTATCGAAAGATTATTAGTGCTCCAACACCACCTCTCGGAGACAACTTCGGAGAAAAGAAGAATTTTAACAAGCATTCTAGTTTTGGATACAGGACATCTTAAGTTAAACACCCACCAAATATTCAAGCCCTTGATTACCACAGAGACGCGCTAGATGGTGAAGCTCGTGTTATATGAAGAAACAAGACTATTAAGAAAATTACTACTGATAACAATTCAGGGAGAAAACTTTTTCATTTTCCAGGGGTAGAGGGCGAGAGAAATATTACCAAGTTGGCGAGCTTCCTCAAGAGAAAGTTCCAAAACACGCTTCGCACGAGGAGTGAATGGAATTTCGACAGCAACAAATCCACTGCCCCGACCAATTATCTTCTCCACCTCCACACGTGCATCTTTAAGATTAATTCCCATAGATTTAAGAACCTTAGCAGCAATACCCGTGCCTTCGCCAATAAGCCCCAAAAGGATCTGCTCTGTGCCAACAAAATTATGGCCAAGCCGCCTCGCTTCCTCCTGGGCAAGCATAATTACTTTAATTGCCTTCTCAGTGAACCGCTCAAACATGGCTCTTGGAACACATCGGCTAGCCTTTCCTCCCCTAGAAGAAATCGCAATGGCCATCTTCGAATGAAAATCTTGTCCATTTCTCAAGATATTATCCAAAGAATTAGACCCCCTAAGTCCAGAGAAGCTTCTTAACCTCAAACCAGGCACATGTACACTAGACATCATTTTAACAGCCCGTTTACCGCTTCCTGATCCTCTTACAGGAGGACCCTTTCTTCCACCAACCAAACCAGGAACATTCGTCGATTGAACCAAAATTCCAGCCATGATGTCCACAAAGTATCAGCTTTTAGAAAGAGAGAGATTTATTGGGAGCCCGAGAGAAGCTGCTGCTAGCTAGATAATAATAATCCACGGCCACCGCCTTTAACGTGGATACACGGGAGATAGGAAACAGCGGCCGCCCACCAGGAGCCGGTGCCGGATGGGTGATCGCGACTCGCGAGAGAGAACGAGATTGAATCGGAGTTAGGGCTATCCAAGATTTAGGAATCAATATCTTTATTTCTATCCTTTTCTTTTCCTTTTTTATAAGGATCGGGCTGTATAAGTCGGTAAAATTGTTGGGCTAGTGGGCTTCTGGTGGCTGGGCTTTAAAATTAAATTAAATTAAATTAAATTAATAAATAAAACAAATAAAGCTATTTTAATTCGAAATTTACATATGCCATCTTTTTTCTTTTCTTTTTTATTTTATTGATCTACAATCCCTTTACTATCGGCATTTACTCTCAATCCATTAGATATTCAATTTTTTCCAACTAATTTAACCTAAAAAAAAAAAAACAAAATCTTCATAAAATGTAACTAACCACCCCAAAATTTTTACACATTTTCCCCCAAAAAAAAAAAAAATTAATAATAATAATAAATAAATAAATAATATTATGCATCAAAAATATTCTAAAGGCTTGATCAATAGATTATGTTCACGATCAAATTTCTTCCCTAAATTGTAAGACATTTTTTTCTCCGATCAAAATAGTCTATAGATGTTTGATTTGCTCCACTGAATAATATCGATGAAACTTATGCTATGAAGTGTTACATCAGACTAATGTAGCCTGATCTATCTTAGAAGACATTTACTCATCATACTCGGAGACTATAAATATTAGAATTGTTTTATAAATACACCATAAACTTGGTGGGTTTCGTTCAATGGTTGTGGTTGCATTTTAAGAATATTTTGCCTCTCTTAAACTTTGTTGTATTTGTTCGTTTAGGTACTATACTCGAAATATTTCTACTTACTAAATAGGTCGGGTTCCATCGTCTTGTTCTTTTTTTTAAGTTAGTTATACATACGTTTGTTACTTTTCAACTAGCCATAGATACCAACTTACCCGAGGCCTTTTAAAACGGGTACACACAATGAATCCCTACATTTCTATACAATATTTGACCTAGTTTAAGTATAAGATTAGTTGTTTTATATCTAAAACACCCAAGTAATTAATATTGTGGTTATTTTTAGAATTTTCTCGTAATTCTAACACTTTGAATGCTAAGAACATGTTACTACTTCGCTTTGGTTGACCCGATGATATAGCGAAGCAACAAAAGAAGTAAAGTGACCCAAAGAAAATTAGAAAATCAATAAACATAAACCACTGATCAAACTTAGTTATAAATATATGAGTTACTATGAGCCAAACGATAAAGATATAGTTGGAAATGTCCACTGTTCGCGGTAAGGACAAAGAAGCCTTCCTCATTCTCATCCTAAAAAAATTATTATTTATTGTTGTGGGGATCTGATCTCATATTTTCTTTTTTCGATTTTTTATGTATATTATTTAAAAACCATTCCTTTCCATTTTTTTTAATTGATAAATTTTCATTTTTCAATATATTTATATTAAAAAGCACATTTAGTATTTACTAGATCAAATTTAAATATTATAAAATCGATTTGGGTATAACATTAAATAATATATATATGTATGCATATATAAATATATATATGCAGAGGCTACGTGAGACATGGATTATATATATATATTAATTATCGACTTTGACAATAATATTAATTACCATTTTTTTACCATAAGCGTTTAATTTCTTCAAATTACATATTTAATAATTTTTTTTTCCACAAAATGAAATAGATAAAATATGTCCCGAATAATCATGCCTAATATTTAGTTAAATTAGTCTTTTAAATCTTAACAATTTTCTTTTTTAACTAATAATAATAATCGCTCATTTGAATATAATTAAGATTATAGTTCTTTATTATTATTATTATTATTATTATTTAAATAAAAAGAATAATGTAATTACTTCATAAGGTTAGATAATTTATAGAAAGCATGGTGATATAAATACCCTAAAATTATATCGAGCATTCAACTTTAAAGCATGCAGGGAGATGTGATTTTAACCAATTAACTCCGAACCCAGAGGATTCGTCGATTCCACCGTCGTCGACGCCAGTTCCCTCTCTCAGGTCTTCTTCCACCCATTTCAAACGCTCGGAAGCCGCTTCTCCAGCACGGTATTTCTCTCGCTCTCGAGCTACTATAATGGATCGAAACTATTTGATAGAATTACTGGAGATTTGACTTCAAGTTTTGTTCTTCTCTTCCGCCACATGCATCTTTCTACACCTTTTCAACTTCCTCATGGAGAGCATAAGGACTGCAAAATGCGTCCCTCTCTCTTTGCTCCTCCTCTTCTTACCTAAATAAACTAACCCTTCTTGGGGGGAAATAGTTTGGGTTTATTCATATGGCGAAATAGAAGTTTTGGGATTCTGGATTTTTTTCTGTTTTCTTGAAATTCTATGTATGTGAAGTTCATCTGAATTACTCTGTTTTTTCTTTTGGTTGAGCTGAACTTTCAAGCAGGCATTGTTTTCTCGAAGTATGTCTTAGCTTGTAATGTCTTTATTGCAATTAGATGCCCCGATTCAGTTTTACACTGCTCAACTTGCTTTATATTGCTTTTTGAGTATATGGTATAGTGAAATGTTTAAATTGGAGTGGGGGGGGGGGGGGGGGGGG
>NW_019268530.1:3105263-3144242 GCF_002738365.1 Cucurbita moschata
GGGGGGGGGGGGGGGGGGGGGGGGGGGGGGGGGGGGGGGGGGGGGGGGGGGGGGGGGGGGGGGGGGGGGGGGGGGGGGGGGGGGGGGGGGGGGGGGGGGGGGGGGGGGGGGGGGGGGGGGGGGGTTTGGTTTTCTTGTCTAGAAGTTCACTTTTTACATGTTTTATTTTTGTTCTAACTTATATTTGGATTCTGGGGTTTCTGCATTACTGTTGTCTACTGTTTGATACATAAGTTTCTTTGAAAACAGTCGTAAAATTAGAGAAGTTTACTTTATATGCTACATCTTCCTGATTTATGCTCTATCTGTTTTTGTGTTCATTCTCATGCTTCCCAGACCTAAGTTTTCAAGGATGAGGCAATTTAAGGAGGAATCATATTTCAATGTCACACAAGTAAGAATTCTGTCCTGAATTACGATGGCAGCTATTTTCTCTTTTAATTAGAGATTGGGTTGATCTTTAACTAACTAATGCAAATTGATTTTAAGTTGCACATGATTTGTTAGTACAATGGTCTGTTTTCCCTTTGTCAGTATGAAGTAATTTTATCTTATCAATGAACAGGCCATTGACTTAATGTCAGCGGTGAAGGAATTAAATAAATTAAGTTCTCAGGAACTTAGTAAACTATTGAGGGACTCTGAGAATTTTGCAATACACTACTCATCTGAAAGCAACATGCAGATGACGGTGAGATATATATTTTTTTTTATGTGTCTTTTTGACATACTAATTAGTTAATACCTTTTCTTATCGACGTATGATATTGTGCATCACACTGGTTTCAGATTGACGTAGAAAAGCTTGCATGCTTCCTTCCTTTGCACCTCATGGCTGTTCTTATGTCATCTGACCGAGATGAGGCGTTGTTCAAATATCTACTATGTGGTGTGCGGCTCTTGCATTCCCTATGTGATTTAGCACCTCGACATGCTAAACTTGAGCAGGTTGGTTGTGGCTTTAAAATGTGACCTAATTCTTTGGTACTTGACGTTTCCGTTTGTCCCTAAAAGATGTGTTTACTAACTCTTATCTTCTTGGAGGTCCAGAATTAATTGGATTACTTAGTCCTAGAATAATTGTTCAACACATTCACTTATTCATTTGGTTGTTGACGAGCTGATACTAAGTGAAAAGTAGCAGGGTCCATATTATGTAGTTGTATTCTTTTGTCATGGAGGTATTATTGCGACTGTTTGACTTATCAATTTGAAGACGACTGTTTTTCTTAGTCTCAGGAGTTGTCTGGATTTCCATCATTAAGATGCCCTTAGAATTATTAAGATATAAGGAAGAATTATTAAGATATAAGGAAGAGTGAGGGAAGGAGAGAGATCATCATGAACCTTCTTGATTGGAATGATTTTTTTTTGAAGATGGACTCATGGACATGTTTATTAAAGGTTTTTGTGTGTATTTTACCTCCATTTAGTGGTTTTATGATCTTAAATTCTAGTCTTGATCGAGGTGTATAGGCCTTATTGTCTCATATAATTAATTAATTAACTAATTTTTTTTGAAATATTTTTATATATATATATATAAAATACTCTTCAAAACCCCTCAACTTTCTAAACAATCTCTTACAAAAGCTTTAATTTCTTTTTAAAACTTTCAGTATTTTATTATTCATAATACTGTATCTTTTTCATGTATAAAAAATTATATACATTTTCCTTGTTTTTTTCTGTCTCACACAAAAGAAGAATCAGTATGCTAATATTAGTGAGTTGGCTTTTCACAAGCAAGGGGAAGGAATTGTTTAGAGGAATATGCTTGATGTCCTTGGGCATACGGTTATTATGAGGAAGTACTGATTCCCATCCTTTTGAGTGGGTCGAAAGGCATGTATAGAAACCCAACTCTCGTCTGGTTTATTATTTTAATTTTATTATTATTATTATTATTTTTATCTTTTGGTAGTTTGTTAGTTGCACCATTGGGATTGGTAAGAAACTTTATTCTAGGAGGATTGGTAACAATCCTTTGTGTATCATTTTCCCTCGCTTAAATTATTTATCCTCAATGAGGTTTCATTATGTGATGTTTGTCTTGCCTCCTATGGGTAGTTCTTCCTAGCCTTCTCTTGGTCTGCTACATCTTTAGGCTACGGATTTTTTCCAGTTAGTTTCAGAAGGAGGAATATCAGTTTGTGGGCTCCTAATTCTTTGGAAGATGAAAATTTCAAAGAAGTCAAATTCTTTGCTTGGTAGGTTTTACTTGGGAGGGTTAACGTTTAGGACCCTATCTAAAGGCACTTGTTCTTTATGTTGGGGCTGTATTGGTGCATTTGTTATACAAACACGGCTGAGGATCTCAATCTTAATTTTTTGGAGATGCCCAGTTTTTTCTTTGATTTGGGATCTCTTTTTGGAATTGTTCGAGGTTTCTTTCTGACAGTAGATGCTGTTGATCTATGATCCATGAGGCTCTTTTGTCTCTACATATTTGAGATAAGGATCAAATCCTTTGAAGCACTGGTTATTTATTTATTTGCAGTTTTTTGGCATTTGGCCTAAGAGAAATAATAAGATTTTTAGAGGGTGAAGATTATCTTTGGATTCGTTTACCAAATATTTTTGTGATTGTTTCCGGGTCTTATCTTTTTGGATTTATTTTTTATAGTTAGTTGGTTTGTCTCCTTAGTGGACTATCTTCATGTATGCCCTTTTGTATTCTTTCACAATTCTCAATGAAAACTATGTTTCTCATTAAAAAGAAGCTTTGACAACCCTTTGGGCATGTGGACATTCCAAACACAAAGACCAACTCCCGTGAGTTAATTTGAATAAACTCAAAGAAAAATTGGAATCAATTACCTTTCAATTGAATTATAAGAGATAAAAGAGAACTTTTTATTTGAACTAGAAACAAAATTTTAATTGATAAAATGAAAAGAGAGTACAAAGGATAAAACTCCACAAAGGAGTGAGACAAAAACAAAAACGGACAAATAAAACAAAAGCAACCCACAATAAACATATAAACATCTGAACTATAGAGAAAAGCCCTCAAAAGATGATGAAAAGAGAACACTAAAAGCACCAAAAGCCAAACTAGACCACAAAAATGGCCGACAAAACAACCCAAACTTCGCCCAACAAGCTGCATGAAGCTTCAAAAGAGAAGAAAATAACAACTAATCCTCTGCACTAGACACCATTCAAAACTTAACTGAAAACGAATACTTACCATGCTCGATCGCCAAACAATTTGATTCTCTCAAACCAAGAAAAACACGAAATACTAAGATTTATCAATTTTGAATATTTGTGTTTTTTTTATCAGGAGTAGGGTGCGTGTTTCTTTGACTATAAAGCTCAAGATAGATGATGCTCTTATATCTCTTTCTTATTTAAATTTATTTATTACTCCAAACCTTTTGGTTCTTATGGTTGTACATTCTCACTATGAAGAATTATTTGTAGATTTTGCTAGATGATGTAAAAATGTCTGAGCAGCTACTTGACCTAGTGTTTTATATGCTTATCGTTCTTGGAGGTTTCAAACAGGTTCGGCTAGATTTTTGTCTTTTGAAGTTGACATGCCATTATAGTTTCTTTTTACTGATTTGCTCTTCAACAGGAAAATTACCAATCTGATGCCATTTCTGTGGCACATTCGTCACTGGTTGCATGTAGTCTCTATCTATTAACAGGATGCATCTCGTCACAGTGGCAAGATCTTGTTCATGTATTGATTGCACATCCTAAGGTACACATATTTTACATTTTTTATTTTGGGTGCATACATGTGATTTAGTTACGTGGTGAAACAGTCTCCCGTCATAATTTAAATGTTCAAAGTGAGGCTGATCTTGAAGATTCTTAACAGGTAGACATTTTTATGGAGGCAGCTTTTGCTTCAGTTTTCCAGAGTGTTAAAGTTTTGGACCTCAGGCTGTCAGCTGAGAATTCTGATTCCACTTGCACAGTTCCAATTGCAGAACTAATTAACTATCTATGCCTTCAGTGTGAAGCTTCTTTACAGTTTCTCCAGACGCTTTGCCAACAAAAAGTGTTCCGTGAGCGTCTATTGAGAAATAAGGTTCCATATGCACACACTAGTTTAAAAAATGTGTTATATGCGTCGGTTTAAGAATTTAAGTATATGTCAATTGCCATAAAGTTAGTAACTAAATTACTCGTGTTGCAGCTATTTCACATTTTTAAATAGAAAAATTATGAAATATTTGATGCTTGTTAATAGATTATCAACCATAATCGAAATCAAATGATTTGTTTTGCTTGTCGTTTTTCTCTCACATGCATAGAAAAACAATTCACTGCATGCATAATGATATATTAATTTTTATTTCTCGTATTGTAATCAAAATATATCATTAAAAGCTATGAAATATTTAATGTATTATTATGAATTATCAACCATGCCGGAATTTTATTATATTTCTTTTTTTGTCATTGTCTCTCACATGTATTACGAATTAAATATAAAGAATAAATTCCTGTCATCAATTATGATAAACAAAATAAAAATTTCAAATTAGATATAATTAAATTTCTTCTTTCTGTTATTTTGTGGTATCTTTGTATTCAAGAGTAGACGATAGTCCTTGATATAATCACAAAAAGTCCTATGACTCATGTAAATTTTTGTTTTCTTATATTGTTTAAATTACAGATAGCAAATTCAGACTTTGCAAGGAATAAACATGAGTAATATATTTCTAATTTTTACTGTAAGTTCATATTAATTTATAATTTATAATAAAACTTTAGGATACTGAAAACATTAACGGCAAAATACAAATACTATTTTCTTAATTTTAAAACTCAATTATAATAATATGTTCCTCAATTTTAATTATAATACAATGCTAATGTGGATTTTTATGTTTTATGTTGTATGCTTGGTAGTTTATAAACTTGGTAGTTTTATGTTGTATGCTGCAGAGAAGTGACTAGTTCAGATGATGTTTCCTTGCGTATCTTTACGGTTCAAATAAGATGCATTTATTTAGAAGTTCGATGAAAACAAAATATAACAAGAAATTAGTTGCTACATTATCATGCCATCAACTACCACATTTTCTGTAGTTTAATATGTTACAGTGCTAGTCTTGGGCATTTTAGTGGTTGATATCATAGCAGTTAATGTTCAAAATATTTCATAGACGGAAAAACTGTTGTAAACTGCTCCTACTTGTTAAATATGGCTTAAATTCAAATACTATGCCAATTTTTTGGTACTGTCAAGTAGTCTAGTTGATCAAGTTACATCCTGCTTACCGTTGAATTAATTGTGGACTTCTTTTTATTTCAGGAACTTTGTTGTAAAGGTGGTGTACTGTTTCTTGCTAGAGCCATCTTGAATTTAAACGTTGCACAACATCATCTTCAATCTTCTAGAGTTAGTGCTACCTTATCTAGATTGAAAGCAAAAGTTCTTTCAATTGTAAGTTCACGAAATAAAGCATGTACATCATAACTTCTCAAAATCATAATTGCTTCAGTTTCTATTAGAGCTTCCTTTTCATTCCTACTGATGGTGTTCGGATTAGTATGGATTAATCCTTTTCAATTTCCTTTTGCAGCTTCTGAGTCTATGTGAAGCAGAAAGTATTTCGTATCTTGATGAAGTTGCCAGTACTCCGAGAAGCTTAGATTTTGCAAAGTCTGTTGCATTACAGGTTAATTTCTTTTTAATTCTTTGAGGTGATAATTATTTATAGATGGAGAGAATCATTTACCACTTTAAGATTCATACTTCAATTGTGACCAATTCCCCTTGTAAAACTAGCCTAGACCGTAGTAAAATGAAGCTTCTGTTATTAGGTCCTGGTGAAGCAGACCTCCTTGTCAGTTTTTATGAAAACTCATTTTACAACTGATTTTTGTGGACTTCATTTTTTAGACGATGCATTATCATCCTGTAGATGACTGTTATTGCTATAAAATTTACATGGTTTATGCGTTCAAAGAACTCTTTCAACGATACAGCTATCCAGTAACACTGTTCTCATCATTCAGGTTCTTGAGCTATTGAAGAATGCACTTAGTAGGGATTCCAAAAGTTTAGCTTCTTGTTCAGAAAAGAGGTACCCAATAGGGTTTTTGCAACTCAATGCTATGCGCCTGGCTGATATCTTCTCAGATGATTCCAATTTTCGATCTTACATCACCGTTAACTTTGTAAGCCCTTGTTTATAAACTGGTGTTCCTTCTTCAGTTCCATAACCCTGTTGGGATGATCATAAGCTTACTGTTTCTAATTCATACGGAAATAATTAAATGATCTGCAAAAATTTGGCTTCTTGGTGCTGTGCAGATCACAAAGATTCAGTTTGTAATTAGTCTTTCCATGATTATTTCAAACTGGAAAGATTTCATCTGATAGCTTTTGTTATAGTGCTTGGGGGTGTTACCTGTACCCCTGCCCTTAGGCTTTCCTTTTTTGAGTTCTTAATGAAGTTCCCTTATCAGTTTCTTGCCCCAAAAAAGAGGGGAAAAAAAGGAAAAAGAAATAAAAAACTAAACGATCTACATAAATCATAGAAACTTCAATTTCATCAGTTTTTTCTTTTATGCATAAACGTTGTAGAGCGGTTCTGCCTATGAATTACTGCATGTAGTGTCCAAAGGTCCATATGCATGCCTGGAAGCATATCCATTGAACATTTGGTAACTGTGGCTTTGGCTTGTTGTTCCAGACTAAGGTTTTGACAGCAGTGTTTTCACTCTCCCATGGAGATTTTCTATCCAGCTGGTGTTCTTCTGATCTCCCTGTTAAGGAAGAAGATGCAACTCTTGAATATGATTCTTTTGCAGCAGTTGGCTGGGTTTTGGATAATTTTTTTTCATTGGGCATTCTACATCCAAAAAATTTGGACTTTACCTTGATTCCAAGCACTATGGCCCCAGCTTCCTATGCACATCAGAGAACATCGTTATTTGTCAAAGTAATTGCGAATCTCCACTGTTTCGTTCCAACCATCTGTGAAGGTTAATGCTTTATCATTTCTTCATTCCTGACGATGTATTCTTCGGAATCACAAGTGTATTTAACTATATTCTTATAATCTTATTTTTTCCACAGAACAGGAAAGAAATCTATTCCTTCATGGATTTGTCGACTGTTTAAAAATGGATATTGTCAAATCATTACCTGGACTTTCTGTTACCCCCGACGGTTCAAAAGCGGCCAATGTTTGCAGGAATCTGCGTAAGTACTACTCCAGTGCTTTTTGTTTTTATTAACTTGTCCATTCAAAAGTAGTCCAATTTACAACTGTTTGTTCATGCTTATGAGTGCCTTATATGTGTTCAGGTTCACTGTTGAGCCAGGCAGAATCTTTAATTCCTAATTTTTTAAATGAAGAGGATGTTCAGCTCTTAAGGTGATTTAATCTCGTCCACATTCTTCTTCTTCATGAAATGTTGGCCAACTTATGATAATTAAAATTACTTTTGAAGAGAACAGGGAATATTTGTCAAATTAACTTTTAAATGTTACATGAACAAGGGTATACATGTACAGTTTAATACTTTGGCCTACAATAACATGCATTTGTTAGGATTACAATCTCAAAATAACAAACTGAAATTGTACTGTAATCTAAAAGAGAATCTGGCAATAGCCATTGCCACAATTCCCCCTATTTACAACCATCTACTCCTACAAACTTCCTATATGATTACAGTGATGCCGCTAATAATATTATCCTAATTACATCCGCAATATATCCGTATTGATATTCTTAACAGCATCTTACACTGGCAGCACTCTTCAGTGAACTCTTATGTATCTGTTTATTCATTTTTGCTGATTGTACATATCCATGCTCCTTTCTGCCTCCAATTTCTGTGTTTGCTTTTCAAATCTTTAGCTTTTTCCCAACTTAATTCTTGTATCTTCATCAAATTTTTGAGATGCATTTTTCCACTGAGACAACCAAATTTCATTGCTAAAGTCAAATCATCCTTGTTATATTATGCTTTTTAATGTCCATCTACCTTGTTTAGTCTTCTCTATTTCAGTAAATAATCAATTATGACAACCATTTACACTTCCTTTATTTAACATTAGGAATAGTGTATGGTGACCCTCATTTGAGATTGATTTCAGAGAAGCAACAAATACTAGCTAGAGTTACTATTAATTATCAATCTGTTATGAAGCTTGGGTAATAAATGGAAAGCCTCAAGTAAGATTGACCAATAAGATAAGGGACACAAGATTGATGGTAGGGAAAGTTTCAAAAGTTGATGGAGGCACAAGATCAAGATGAAGTTGGAAGCCATAGGCGACTGCAGGGGTGTCATCCAATGTGCTCCAGAAACTTTAAACTTGAGAATTGATGTTCACTTTCCACTGACTTTTGTACTTTTATGGAGATTCAACATCCTTTTTTTTTCTTTTCTTCTTGCAAAAGAAAAGGAAATTCTTACCGAAGTCATAGCAGGTTCTTTTTGAAATATGCATTCATGCAATAAACCGACCATTAATACTCTTCTCATCCTTTGTAGGTCTCCTGGTAATATTTGACCTTTAAAATAAAATAATTGTTTTTGTGAAGTTCTTGAATTTTGTTGTGTAATGGAAGTGTACATATGACTCAGTTTTAAGGGATAGATTTTCTTCTTATGAGCATATACTGTAGGTAAACATTTTTCTGGGTCTCTTTCACAGAGGCAATGATGATTTATCCATGCACATAAAGTGAACACCAACTATCTCTATTTTTGCAATTAATTTATAGCATTCTCTTGCTTTCCATCATGCACTTTTGCTTGAATGTCTATGTGATTAGCTACTTTCTCTTGCAGAGTGTTCTATGACCAATTACAGAAAGCGATTACTTGTTCTGAAATTGAAGGAAATAGAGTTCAGGTAAAGCTGTTTAACTTGGTCTTTGGGCTATTGTGTTATTCTGTTTGTTAACCTTTCTACTTAATAAGGGAACATTACCAAAACTGTCCTTTTAACTTTACTTTGATACCAATTTAACGACCTGATTTTTTCTTAGACTCGGTATGTAGAACACGTGGAACCTACAACTTTTTTATCATTCGAACTTTTCTTTTTGGCCATATCGTCATGAAATCTTAATTGTGAACATATTACTACCCTCTTGACCATATTGCCATGTTTGAAAACAACATTAAAATGTCGGCCATTTTCAACGTTATGGAGACTATGAAGATTTAATTTGAATAGGAGTCAAATTCAACTTCCAACTCCCAATAGAATTTCATAATTTCCTAATTTCATGTCCAAGTTCTAATTGGATTTCTTTTTTTTGAAAAAAATATTTTAGTGGATAATTTAATTATCTTTTAGACTAAAACTTAAACTCATTATGTAATTATGAAATTACTACTTTAATCAAGAATCTAGTTCAATGGATCGAGAAATTTAATTCATAAATCTGCACTTTAATATAAGACAAACCATTACTGAGATTACAGGGTGTTAACAACATTAATCAGGTAAATGCAAGAAGTTAGTTTTATGTCTCCTATGAGATCAAATTAATTTCACATTTGAAGAGTCGATGACATGGGATAAGTTTTCTAACCCAGAAAACAGGTAAATGAAAGAAATTAGTTTTGCGTCCCCCGATGAAATCAAATGATTTGGATTAGTGACATGTACCTTCCTTTTCGGTGGCTCAATCATAGAAACTCCATAGTTAAGCGTGCTTTGTTGGGAGCAATTATATGTTATGGTGACCTCTTGAGAATTTTCTTAAGATGCATATGAGTGAGGACAAAACATGCTGGAAAGACTCATGCTAGTTTTTGGGGATAGTCTTCACTCTTAAAAGCAAGGATTAAGTAACGTGACCATATTGTAGTGGATTTAGGGGAATGCTAGGGCCATCAGGCGCCAAATCCGGATTCCAATTCCTAATCTAAATCCTATGCATGGGTTGTTACAGTTCATGCTTTTGGTGGGGAGTGGCAGGAGAGTGGAAGAACAAGAGCGAAGGAGAGAGTAGTTTAAAACCCTTCTAAGGTTTCAAAAGAAATGTGGCTGAAATGGAAGATTTTGGTGAGGTGGGGGGAGCTGGATAAAATTTTTTCAAATTTCCTTATAAGAATTGTGGTTAAAATGAGAAATTATTTATTGTATCAATGGCTTTGAGTTTCTGTTTGACTCATATTTCTGGAAAGAAAAATGAGAAGAAAAAAATGGTAGCAATTTCATAATTGCTTGTTCCTCGAAGGTTTTATCTTTTTTAAATCTCAGCTATTAAACTTGATGCAGAATCACAGATGGTAATGAAATGTAGGCTTGTTAGTTTGGGGAGTGAGTTCATTTCTAAATTTTTTCTTTTCATGTGATATATGATCATGTTTCCTTGTATACGTCAAATGGCGCATTGATCTTAATCAATAATATGTTTGCTTCTAAATGTTAATTGTTGTTGATCACTAAGTATGTGCCTGACTTTAGCTGCTAGTTTTCCAAATCTACATTTGATAATTTTCCACCTATAATTTGAAATAGTAGGGAACATGTTATTATGTAATGAAGTATGAAAATTTGATCTCTTATAGGATGCGCTAAGTGTGGAAGGCTGCTTGCCATCTTTAGGGAAAGAACTTCCACATCATGATAATGGAAATGGTAATATGAAGGAAGAAGGAATGTCCGAGACTTCTGCTTGTCAAGAAACAGAAAACTGTGCTGAAACTGAACGAGGTGATCAGGGTGATGCTGTGTTGAATGGGCTTAAAACTAAGGATGAGGATGAATCTGATAGAAAGGCATCTGGAGGTCCAAAAGGGGACGAGAGAGATATACAGACTGTTGAAACTAGTGGATCTGACACAAATTCTGCTAGAGGAAGGAATAGTATTCAGCCAATGGACATTGTTGATTCTTCCAAGTCCAATGAGAATGCCAAAGAAATTGAACAAAGTGGAAATCTAGAGGAAGAGAAGGTTGAAAATGTTCACAGTGAAGAGAAGCATAGAAGAAAACGTAAACGTACTGTAATGAACGACAAGCAGATCACGATGATTGAGAGTGCCCTCTTGGATGAACCTGAAATGCAGAGAAATCCAGCTTTAATCCAGTTTTGGGCAGATGAATTAGTTCGTTATGTATGTCAAATTAATCTAAAACTCCATTCTCTTATTGCCAATAACATTTTCCTGGTTAAGTGATTTATATGTTGTCTTTCTCAGGGTTCGGAGGTTACATCAGCTCAACTTAAAAATTGGTGAGCAACCTCTCTCTCTCTCTCTCTCTCTCTCTCTCTCTCTCTTGTGCGTTTCAGCATCTTGGCCTGTGTTTTTATTGATCTTTACTTATGGAGTGAACAGGCTGAACAATAGGAAAGCGAGGCTAGCACGCACGGCTAGGGATATCCGTGCAACCTTAGAAGCTGACAGTGCAAATTCAGATAAGCAAGGGGGCCCAACCGCTGGATCTTGTGACTCACCTGATAGTCCTTGTGAAGACAAACAACATGTACCTAACACAGGACGAGATCGAAGAATGACTTCTAGAACTAATACGTCCAACAACTCTAAGAATTCAACCACTGAATTCGACATTGGTCCAACAGAATTTGCTCACTGCAAGCCTGGTCGGTATGTCATGCTTGTAGACGTGCTCGGGGAGGAGGTAGCAAGAGGAAAAGTGCATCAGGTACATGGTAAATGGTACGGAAGAAACTTGGAAGAACTCGAAACGTTTGTTGTTGATGTTGATGAATTGAAGGCTGATAAAAACACAGTTCTTCCATACCCGTCCGATGCCACGGGCACCTCGTTTCATGAGGCAGAGGTAAAAATTGGTGTTATGAGAGTGTTGTGGGATTCTAACAAAATCTTCATTCGCAGTCACAATGAAGGGTAAACAAAATCCCTTCCAGCACTAGCAGCAGCAAAGCAAGTATTTTCTGTGTCATGAAAACTGTGATAATTCTCAGAGTGTTGTTTGTTTTACTATGAGAACTAAATTCATGGTGGTTTTAGTTTAGGATTTTCAGTTGTGAATAATAAATATTAGTTCTGTATCATATTAATCTCTGTTCTTTGCTTCAATTGTATCCTCTTTTCGTTCTGTGCTAATGGTTCATGTGGTACTTGGTAAACCATTTATTCTTTGAGTTCATCCCACCATTTTCTTAGTATTTTGAGTTACAAAATTTTCATTTTACTTGGATATTTACATATTGATGTGTTTAGATCTATACCTCTTCTTTGAGAGAGTTTCTGACATTGTTGTAAATTTCAAATTATTATAAGGGTTTCTCTCGAACTAGAAACAGAGCCATAGTCAAAGGAGTTGTCCTCAGTTCGATCATCGTATTCGCTCTAAAAAATAGGTATAGTTCTGTAGTCAAAGTGACTTCATTAGAGATCGGACCGGGAGCACATATAAACCCCAAAACTAGCCAGTAATTTGAAACTATTTAAAGAAAAATTTGTGATATTATTATTATTATTATTATTTTGTCCCTATTGGAACGTGTCTTCTTCTGCCATGGCACATCAAATTAGAATGCATCTTTTTAGCCATAAATGCAATGGAATGTGCCTTTTGAAGATGCGGATTTTTAAACCTATTAATAAATATATATTTTTTTATTAAAAAGTATGTAAAAACTTAAATGGGAGAAATAAAAAATTTAAGACTAAATAGTAATTAAATATGATTTTTAGGATGTTTTAACAATTAAGAGGGAAATGCATAAAGATAGAGAAATAGATTTTTTATTTTTATTTTTTTAACTAAGAGAACATTTTTTTTTTTTTTTTAAACTAAAAGAACAAATGAGGGCCATGTCTATGGAAATGACTCCTTATAGATGCGATGTGTTGGGTTGGCCACTCAAATAAGGTTTTCTGGATGTACGTTTCTTTAAATATTAAAAAAAAATCTTATTTATACAAAATACATATTATATAAATGTAATGCCCAAATCAATTTCTATATGATGATCTAGGGTGAATCCACCCAAGTTTCGCGAAGAAACTCGGAAGAAATTTCATTGTTTTTCAGGTAGTTGATGCTGGTTGTTGAGACGATGGGGTGCTCGGGTACTTTGCAACCTTAGAGAGGTGTCGACCTAAGACGTCTAGTATGTCTGCATGCCATAGGATGTCATACTTTGTAACTCTTGTATCTTGATCCCGTTCTTTGTAAGTAGTCTCATACATTACACTTGTAAACATTCTTCCTTTGATTTTAAATCGCACAAATTTTCTTTTGAAATTTTCATTGTCATCATTCATACATGTTTTCATTACATAAGCCGTTTGGTTTTCTAAACTTCAAATTTTGAGCCGTGACAATTAAGAATTAAAATCTCATGAAACTAAAATATCATGAGTCACACCACATTACTAATATATGTAAAAAAAAGAAACATCAAACATTCTTAATTTTCGTAAAAGTAGGATAGAGTGATGTTGGTTTCAGTTGGAAACTATATTTTCAAGTCGGGTTGATCCAACCAAAATATTTTCATCCCATGCGCTAAACTCGAATTGATTTCTCAATAATTCAACTTAATTTAAACAAAAAGAAAAAAAATGATATCACTTAATCGAATATTAATAATTTGAATCGGATAATTCGAAACATCTTAGTCGTGTAAATACGGACACCGAACGCCACAGAGTAGGGTTCAAATAATTGATTTGGTCGGCATTAAAAATAAATAAATAGTTGATTAAAAAAAGAATTAAATATAAGGGATGGTCGATCATGTTTTGGGCGTAATGGCCCCCATTGCCCGTTACTATCTCCTTGGCCTTGGCGTAATGGATTGGTGGTGGTTTGTGAGTTTTCATTGGGATGCCAAATTGGTGGCTTTCTTCCGACCTCAATCCTCTCTTTTTTTGTTGTTATCTTCTAATTCCCTTTCGGGTTTGCCTTTGTTTTTAGTTGCATTGGGCAACCTTACATTACACATGTCAACATTTTATGGTGCCACACGTTTATGCTCTTATAAAATATCTTCATTATGTTCTACACACCCCTCTTAATTTAAGCCTTTGATTTTCTCGATTAAGATTCAAATCTCTATTCTCCGATTATCGGTATATCGCCCAGAAGCTCGTCTAAATACATTGTAGCAACCCAAAATTTTAAAAAAGAAAAGAAAAGTTATTCTATCGCTGTTAGATTGAAGAAGTGAGGAGTTAGATTCTACCATAGAACATAAGTCTCTTGGTAAGTCACAACAATTGTTTTGCGGTTGTTCAAAACCAATCGGAGAATAAGTTTTCTAATATCTCTAGCTCGACTTCTCTACTCATTTGGCTTGGGTTTGATATGCTCAGGTCATTTTTTATTATTTTCGACTGTTTGGGAGCTATTTCAGACACTTTCAAAGGCGTTTGAGATTAATATGATTACTTTTTAGCCAATTAAATTATTTTCGAGCAGAGTTTTAGATTATTTTAAGTATTATATATTTTAATAAGATGTTTTTTCAAATTCATTTTTATACTTTATATACGATAGTCTATGTACTAAATATATATGTATATATACATAACGGTGATAAACTAATTAGTTTTTAATAAAGTTTGGTTTAATTTATTTTTGAAAAAATATATTTAATTTTTTTAAAAATAATATCTATTAGGAGGTTTTCAACTTCTTATGCTATAATATAGCAGTGAATCGAACTATATTCAAATGACTAATATAATGAGCATAAAATAATATGTAGTGACACCAGGTTATTAGGTGAAAACTGTTAGGAGGTCTTCAACTATCCTTCAGCAGTAAACTCGTCTCTATCGGTTGTGACTGACATAGTATTATAGTAGTTGGTAGGCATGAGGATTGGTGTGTGTGCATGCATGTGTATTATATTATCTAAACTCAGAGCGAACCTCATATCAATATTATTTAAACCTGAGTAAACCTGATGATTGAGATAAGCTAAGTTGAACTAGATTACATGAACTAAATGATTGAGATAAGCTCAGATGAGCTAGATTATTTAAACATGAAATGAGCTGACCGAAACATAACCACGATAGTGATAATAGTCTTTAACTTAAAAGAGAAAGAACCTAGTCTATATAACCTTTGAAAAATCAAGCTAGAAACATGGTACATAGATTTCAATTATGATTGGATGAAAAATTGAGAATCGATAAGTAAGCTATTTATTGAATATTTTTATACTCATTTATATTATGTTTTCTTTTCGAATAGTGTATAAGCTTGCATGACCGGTGACGGTGAATATCTAAAGGACTATGTAGCTATAATAGATTAGTGTCTTGTAACGGCTCAGATTTACCGTTAGTAGATATTGTCGTCTTTGGGTTTTTCCTTTCGGGCTTCCCCTCAAGGCTTTAAAACGGGTCTTCTAAGGGAAGGTTTTCACACCCTTATAAGTGGTGGTTTGTTCTCCTCCCCAACCAATGTGAGACATCACAATCTACTCCCCCTTCGGGGCCCAGCGTCCTCGCTGGCACTCTTTCCTTCCTCCAATCGATGTGGGACCACCTCCAAATCCACCCCCCTTTGGGGCCAGCGTCCTTACTGGCACACCGCCTCGTGTCTACCCCCCTTCGGGGAACAGCGAGAAGGCTGGCACATCGTCCAGTGTCTGGCTCTGATACCATTCGTAACGACCCAGATCCACCGCTAGCAAATATTGTCCTCTTTGGACTTTCCCTTTCGGACTTCCCCTCAAGGCTTTAAAACGCGTCTGCTAGGGAAAAGTTTTCACAACCTTAAGATAAAGATTATGTTTTATGAAATTTTAATTAAGTTTTCCGCATTCAATGTTTATGGTATGTATACAGTAGGGACCTTAAATAATTAAGTAGAAAATTTTGGGTCGTTACAGTTGGATTGTGATGTCCCACATTGGTTGGGGAGGAGATCAAATCACCATTTATAAGGGTGTGGAAACCTTCCCCTAGCAGACGCGTTTTAAAGCCATGAGGGGAAGTCCAAAGATGACAATATCTGCTAGCGGTGGATCTGGGTCATTATATGTCTTGTGTAAGCTTTGTAACTCATAAATATGTATATGTTATATCATGAAAACCGTTTTACGAGCTTTCTTAAATTATAATATTTTTGAGATACGTTAGATCGATTGGTTGTAGCCTATTAATTAAGTATTAAAAAAACAGGTGTTACATAATCGGTTAAAAAACATATGGAATATGTATAATCAAGAGTAGCATCCCATTAATGCATCCCATCCGATGCATTCCTCAGATCCACGTTTTTTTTTGTTCTCAATTTCTTTAAATAATATTATCGATCTGATGAAACCCTACCTTCAAAATCTTGCTGATTTGAGAATCTTTCGATTGTTAAAACATTATATTCTCAATGTGATTTTATTGATATTAAAAAACTTTTAAGTACTTCCTACTGCACATGTTATGTAATATTGTATTAGAAAATAATTAAATTACAAATTCAACCCTCCGATACATTTTGTAAGTAGATATTATCCGCTTTGGCCTGTTACTATAGTCGTCGACTTCACAATTTTAAAACGTGTTTGCTAGGAGAGGTTTCCACATTCTTATAAGAAATAATTCCAACGACAACTCCTTACTCCGTAATATTGAAGAAATAATTCATTCCCCTCCCAACCGATGTGGGAACTCACAATCTTTATAACGAAATTGATGAAATTTTGACGAAAATTAAATTTGAAAATTGACTTACTTGAATTCCAACGACAACTCCTTTACAACTCCTTTCTTCGTAATATTGAAGACCGGATAAACATAATGTTAGGAATCACAACTCTATGATATTGTCCACTTTGAGCATAAGCTCTAGCTTTTGTCTTGGGCTTCCCTAGAAGGCCTCGTACCCAAGAAGATAATATTTCTCGCTTATAAATCCATGATCTCCCACTAAATTAACCAACGTGGGACTCACTCCCAATAATCCTCAACACATAACACACCCCCAACGGAATGCCCGGAACCCTTACGACAATCGATAGATGAGTTTGTCGGAAAGGGAGGTCTTGCAGCAAGAGATTTTTTTTTTTCTTTTATGGTAATTAGAAACGGTCTATCAGAGCTAATAATATCTATTATAACTGAGTTTTGTTACGATCTCACTTTTTTTTAATCCGAACATTTGAATTTGCCAGTGAATTTAAACTTTTACAATTTCACGTTCTCACCTCGATAATGCAGAGCAATCTGCAAGATTATGACATTTTTTTTAATTTTTTTATTTTATAATAATTTCATCAACATTTCATAGATCTGAAATAATAATAATAAAAAAAAGAAAAACTGTGGCCACGTTTTTTGTGTCACTAATAATTTATTTATCCCGACCCATGTTGAGGTCGTGAGGATGGGGCTGTGGATGAGAATAATTCCCAATAATTTTCTTTTTAAACCCTCTCTTCAATCCCACACTCCCTCACACCATCTCCACAATACAATCAATCCTTCAATGGCTTCTACTCTTCTTTCTCACCCTCTCCTTCCCCGTTTCACTAACTTGCCTCTTTCAAGGTACGCTTCTTTCCCTACTCACCCCTAATTTTGTGCTCATTTACGTGCCACTAAACTTGTTGTCTTTGTAGCTTCAATCGACCCGCTTTGCCTCATCCTAAGATTGGCAAATGTAAGCTAAGAGGGCTGCGTTTTGTTTGCTCCGCTGCTGCTGACTTGTTTGATGACAACCTCGCCGCTAAAAATGGTAACGGTGCTGCTGCTGCTGCTGCCGCCGCCGCTGCTTTAGGACTTGAGGCTGAAACCACGCCCGATGTTGTTGAT
Organism: Cucurbita moschata; assembly: GCF_002738365.1. Classification (NCBI taxonomy): domain Eukaryota; kingdom Viridiplantae; phylum Streptophyta; class Magnoliopsida; order Cucurbitales; family Cucurbitaceae; genus Cucurbita; species Cucurbita moschata. Next base: position 3,122,985 of record NW_019268530.1, read on the forward strand.
TTCTTTGATGATGAGGACGATCCTGACTGCCCATCTGAGGGCTACTCTTCCATTCAGAACGCCGTTGATGCTATTAGCCAAGGAAAGGTTGCCAAATGTCCATTTCCTTATGGATAATACTTACTTACACGCTAATAAATTAATACTTTCTTTTTTCTACCTTATCCATTTCTCTTTGGATTTTGACAACCGTCTATTTCGTTTTGGAACGCGAAGTCCACTTTTAGTAAATATTGTTTTTTTATGTCTTTTTTTTTGGGTTTCTACTCAAAGTTTTTTAAAAGCATAAGGGTAGTGAGAGGTTTTCACATCCTTACGAAGGGTTGTGAGATCTCACAATCCACCCCCTTCAAGGCACAACTTCGGTTTAGTGTCTGTCTCTGATATCATATGTAATAACCCAAACACACCACTAGCCGATATTAACCCTTTTGAATTTTTTCTTAAAATTTTTAAAACCTATCCATTAAGGAGAAGCTTCCACAGTTTCACAAATGATGTTTCGTTTTCTTCTCGAACCTACGAGTGATCTTAGAACGTTACAAAAGAACAAAAATTATTTTCTCTTTGTACTTATTAGTTGAGGATGTGGCATGTTTGTATGGGTCTTTCTATTAATTTTCTTTTTCTTCTCTTACCCTTTTTGCATGCATTTCTCTTCTCTCTCCTCATGCATTTCTCTCACCTAATGGCCAAAATACTTCATTGTTTTCTAGTTTGTGATCGTTGTGGATGATGAAAATGAGGACACGGAAGGGAATTTGGTAATGGCTGCCTCTTTTACAACTCCTAGTAACATAACAACCATGGTTCAACATGGCTCAGGCATACTCTATGTGGGTATGAAAGAGGACGATCTCGAAAGGCTTAAGCTTCCCATAATATCGATCGATAATGGAAACGAGACATCAACTTTTACCATCACCGTGGTACGTAGTACACATGAGAAATTTGAACTTCTGACCTCTTAATTAAATTATTATACATGCATGTAGGGTTTATTACTCTGAGTGTTTCTAATTTATTGTTTGGATGAGACAGGATTTGAAAAATGGGACATCAGCAGGAGTATCAACTGCAGATAGAGCTAAGACAATTGTTGCTTTATCATCTCCTGAGTCTAAGGCTGAGGACTTCAGACGGCCAGGTCACGTGTTTCCCCTCCGGTACCGAGACGGTGGCGTTCTGAGGAGAGCTGGCCACACGGAAGCTTCTGTAGATTTGGTTTCCCTTGCTGGGTTAAGGCCAGTTTCTGTTCTTTCAACCATTGTTGACCCTGAAGACGGCTCCATGGCTTCACTACCCAAGTTGAGAAAGTTGGCCTCAGAAAAGAATATCCCAATAGTCTCTATTACTGATTTGATTAGGTAAGTCATGTTGGTGGGTCGATAATTGATGTCTTATGCATTGAACTATAAAAAATTTGATTCACTTAATTTTTTTTGGCTGTTTATTTTGGTAGATACCGAAGAAAGAGGGAAAATTTGATTGAAAGAATTGCTATTTCTCGGCTGCCAACTAAATGGGGCCAATTCTATGCTCACTGCTATCGCTCAAATCTAGATGGAATTGAGCACGTGGCTCTTGTAAAGGTAATGGAATTTGTTTTCTTTGAGGAATAATACATTCATTAACTCATGACATCCTTAAATATCACAAACATATGATAGTTGGTGGTTGGTGAGCTTCAAAACCCAATATTTAACCTAAAAAAATAATAAAATTAGCGTTAAATCTTCAGATCTAGTTTGATAGTCATTGGTCACTGTATTAGCATTGAAAATATTTAATTTTAAATTATAGTTTACCGTATATATCATATTTTACAATTTATTATAAGCAAATATCTTAGATTTATTTACTGCTCTTTTTATTTCTTTAGTAGTTTATTTGATTCTATAAATGATTATAGATAGAAAACTTTCGCCCCTCTTTAGTTGTAGTAATTTTAGTAAATATTCTTTCGATGCTCTTTTTTAATAGGGAAACATTGGAGACGGTCAAGATGTGCTTGTAAGAGTCCACTCCGAGTGCTTAACTGGCGACATATTCGCATCGGCAAGATGCGATTGTGGCAACCAACTAGATTTAGCAATGCAAATGATTGAGAAGGCTGGAAGAGGCGCTGTTATTTACCTAAGAGGTCATGAAGGAAGAGGCATTGGCCTTGGCCCCAAGCTGCTCGCTTACAACCTACAAGATCAAGGCCATGACACAGTCGAAGCCAACATCGAGCTAGGATTGCCTGCCGACGCCCGTGATTACGGAGTCGGAGCTCAGGTCAGTCAACTCAACTCGACTCGAGTTAACTAAAGTTAAATTTGATTTTGTTATTTTATTTGTGGATGATGTCAGATGCTGAGAGATATTGGGATTAGAACAATGCGGTTGATGACAAACAACCCCGCGAAGTTCAAGGGGCTGAAGGGATATGGTTTGGCAGTGACAGCGAGGGTCCCTGTGGTGACACCCATTACAGATGAAAACAGAAAGTATTTGGAAACCAAGAGAACCAAGATGGGCCATATCTATGCGAAGGGCCAATTTTTAAGGTCCCGACAGGCTGAAGCTTCAACAAATTGAATTTATCCCTTCAACAAATAAATAAATAATTAAATAAATAAATGAATGGATGCATAATTAGATAAATAAAATTTAATCAAATAAAAGGGATGGTCGAGCATTTGTTGCTCGCAATGCCCCATTGCTTGTTGTTGTCTCCTTGCCTTTGGCTTCATTGTAATAATAAAGGATTGGTGGTGGTTGTTTTTTTGTGTTAATTGGTATGCTAAACTTGTAACCTCTTATCTTCCTCATGATCCATCGAGGTGATCGTCGGCGTCTTTATCTGCGTCCTTGGCTCTTAGAATCATGACCGACGGTGTCGAGTTCTTCCTCTGATCGATTGAAGCAAAATTCAATCGCTTCGTTTCCTAGCAAAATTGTGGAGAGGGTTCAACAAAATAGTAAGGGTGAATTGGTAATAAGGGCAAGAATTATTGTATGGATGAAAGCAGCAATGGAAAAGAGGTTTGTAATTAGCAGCTGATGATTAATTTAGAGACATAATGATTAGTGTCCAGCCATTTTGGGGAAAGGTGTTTTTTGTTTGGTGGTGACTTTTGTCACATTCTTTAGGACTACGTGACCCATTCCTAACCATTCTTATATAGTAACATGTTCATATAATCTCATATCACACATGATTCATACATCAAAGGTATTGAAACATAGTAATCAACGACCCAATCATTCAATTTGATTCCAATCCGTCCTCAAAATTCAGTCCTATATCATATTCAATCAACCCTACAAACAAATCTCGAACAAAAATCCCGAATGGCTGAATATCTCATTCAAACATTGTTTTGCTAGCAAACTTTACCCCTGTATCACTAAATTTTTTGAAATCTCTAGAACCCTCAAATATGAGAAAAGATTAGCATCATCATTTCCAAAATTAGGAGAAAATAGGTCAAACTAGACAAAAATATCAAACCTTGTTCAATTGGCCCAACAAACCTAGATTTTTGGACCTATCATCTAGTACTTTGAGAAAGTCTACGTGTGTCTAACTTCATCCCTCATTTTTTCTTCATTTTTTAAACCCTTAGATGATGACTCAACTCAGTTTCATAACTCAACTCAATCCAATAACCCAACTTAATCCAACTAAAAAATAGAAGGTTGAATTGTAATTTTGGATTACCAAGTTATCAACCCAATTAACCTGAAATTTTAAGTTAGTTTAAAAAATTTATCCAACTCAACCCGTTTCCTCTCCTATTACATTTGTTGTAATGAAATAATTTAATTTGTACCTCGACCAAAATGTTATTCGATTAAAAAATAAAGTGCTTTTTTTTATACTTAAATTTCTCATTCTGTACAAAATAAGATGATTCTTTATGTGGGATTTATTGTTCATGAACTTTTTTTTAATCCAAGCTTTATTGTATGTCTCATTATGTCTCCAAATGATTCCTTATGTGGGATTGAATGATCATACACTTTTTTTTTTAATCTAAACTTTATTGTATGTCTCATTATGTCTTATATGATTCTTTATATGAGATAAATAATCATGCACTTTTTTTGTATCAAAGCTTTATTGTATGTCTCATTATGTTTCCATTGGCTCGGATGATTGAAGTTCCAATTTTATTTTTATAGGGCCAATAATGTTCATTTACTTATACTTGTTTTTCAAGTAGTATAATGCAACCATATGTTCTTCCAACTAATACACTATATATGATGCTAAAAAATCTAGTATATTCAATGAATGCCATTGTTTACAATATATTTTATGTTCACTCATTTTAATCATATTATTTTCTTAGAGAAGCTAAGAAGCTAATTGCAAATGATTCATGTGAGATCCCATATCGGTGGAAGAGGGGAACAAAACATTTTCATAAGGGTGTGGAAACCTCTCCTTAGTGAACGCGTTTTAAAATATTGGGGAAAGTCTGAAAAAGAGAACAATATCTACTAGCGGCAGACTTGGGATGTTACAAATAGTATCAGAGCCAGACACCGGATGGTGTGCCAGCGTGAACGCTGACCCCTAAGGGAGTGGATTGTGAGATCTCATATCGGTTGAATAGGAGAACGAAGGGGGTGGAAACCTCTCCCTAGTGGACGCGTTTTAAAACCTTGAAGGAAAGTTTGGAAAAAATAACCTAAAAAAGACCATATTTGACTATGAATTTGGGCTATTACAATTTGTTTGGTCATTAACTAAAAAAGCATGAGATGTTCTCTCATGTTATCTACGAAAGAGCAATCCAGGACCTTGGTTACAAATATATTGGTTCGATCTAAACTCGAATGTAATGTAGTTAATATCTCCTGTATGCGAAGATTACAAATATAATAGTCTTCACCTCAGGTTATATGTCACACTTAAAGAAAAAGACAACATTGGTTATCTCGACTTCTAAATGCGATGATGCCTCGGATTAGGCTAAGAAACAAACGCTCAAGCTTACGTTCAAAAGTTATTTGCGCATGCCACTCTCCCAAAATCTTCCATAAAAAAACCTTACAAAAATGAAGTATACATATAGAACGTCCCACGTCCCTAATGCCACGACGCTGCAAATATGTGGAGTTAGAACTTGATTATACACCCTCCTTTGGCTAGAGGGGTCATCTAGCTGTAATGACAAAATGTCACATTGCTCTCCTCGGATCCTCTAGCTATGCATGGTCGATTTGGCTCCACGATTCCAAAACATTATATAAAAGTTGATGGAAAGATCAAAAGACTAGAAAATTTTCGAAGACGAAAACTTTAATGATTTGAAAACTTTGTAATTTGAAATTTCAAGATTTTGATCCATTACTGAAGGGTTAGTGCGGACTAGCTGAAAATCAAAGTTTATCATAAGATTAGTCTAAAATTTGATATCAACTTATGAGACATTTGTATAATTAAAAGTAATACAATAGAATGCTTTCACTAATTTGTGAAGCTCAATAATATCACTTTTTTCAAGAACAAAATCAAGCAATCACTTAAAGAAAAAAAAAAGGGTGTTATTTAATTTTATTTCATTCGAAAGCCACTACATTATACTTCAAAGTTGGGTTTTTTTTTAAAGTTTTTGAAAGATAAGGGTGTCACATAGTGCGAAATGAAATGAGGGGATGGCAATATGTTTTGAAGCATTGGTTTCATAATTGATCATTAACAGTGGGTGTGAAAAGAATTTTCAGACTCATACTTTAATAAAGATAAAAAATAATACGCTCACTTTACAATTTTCAAGATCACTTCAGACTAAGGTAACTAAATAACTTAAAACTTGTTATTAGATAGTATAATTAGACCAAATTACAAGTTAAACTTGTTGTTTGAAAATAAAAGATGTACGGTCAATGTCTTGTTTGTGGTAGACTGGATAATCCAAAAAATTAGATCAATTCAAATCTAACTACCGTTATAAATTTATTTGAGTTGAATTGAGTTCAAATAAATCAAAACTTTATAAATTGATTGGTTCATCTATTTAGCTCAAACTAAATTGGGTTGAACGGACCAAACTCAAATTTATCGTTAATTTTAAAATATAGATTTTGTTAAAGATTCCATTATCTATATATGTACTATGAAGTTTTTATTTAACTTCATACCTAATTTTTTATTATTTATTCTTGGATCCTTCTTTAAAATAATTTTTTAATTATTTAGAAGATAATTTTTTAAAAAATATATTGAGAGTGAGTACTAAAATTTAATTAAATGTTTGAAAATAAGTTAATAGATGTTTTACGGAGTAATTTTATTTAAAATAAAAATTTGAATAGACAACCTGAACCCACAAAATCTAAAATTTTTATGGTTGAGTTAAGTTCATTGTTTAATCCTAATTGATTTAGTTGAAAAAAATTTATAATCACAATAATTGAATTAGGTCTAAAAAAATGTCTTAACTGAATCCAACTCAACCTAGGAACACTAGTAGTTTATTGATTTAATCTTTGCACTTACAAAAAGTATCCAATAAGCCAATAAACTAATCTCGGGTAGCATTCTATGTTTTAACATAATCAATAGATATATAAACATTAAGATGATGGAGTTAACCTCGAAGGATATATAAATTTAGAGGCTAAACATACTATTCAATATTGAAATTTATGTTAATATTCCTTGGCCTACCCATTTTTGAGTAAGGTGTAAAAGATGGACAATTTTGAGTAAGGTGTAGAAGATGGACAAAATAGGGCGAAAATGAAGGGGTAGTGGAAACCTAAAAGGATCCCATTCATCAAATTCCAACAAGGACTTCCATTGGCATTAGTTTTAGGTCTTCATGCATATTAACTTTGTCATCTCCTTGTTCCTCTACCGACAAAAAGGTATACTATCCTCTATCCAACCACTCAAATAACGCATGCGCTGCAATGCCATTTTTAGGTTTCTACTTTTTCCAAAAATTTATCCACATTTGATCATTTTCATTCTAATAAAAAAAAAACAAAAAAAAAACCACTTATTGACTTGCTTTTCGAGAGTCTCGAGCCACATATTGTTACTATTAACAAGAATTTTAAGACAACTCGATAATTTTGATTAATTTTAAAATATGCATGTAGTAAAATTTATTTCAAATAAATCAATAAATGTACCATCAAAATCATGTACATGACAAATCATCAGGAGCCAAACATCGAGACTCGAATCTATCTCGACCCTATAGCTCATATACGTCTTTGCCTAGGCTACGCAGTTTGGTGTCATGTTTGAAAGGAAGAATAACACGAGTATAAAAATATTCAATAAGTAGCTTACTTGTACGCTATTCTTAATTTATTCTTAGATCTTATTTCATTAATATATACCTATATGTCATGTATCTAAGTCATAAGCTCTCCTACACTAGCATCTTGATTTACTAGGTTACCTAGTCAATATACGGTTCATTAATTTTCATTGCTGTCTCATTAAAGATATCTGGGGGATCTAGGATGATTTAATTAACTCTTTACTAGTCTTTTCATTTGTGATATGTCTATATATCATAGGCACTCGAGGAGTGACCTTATCATGGTTGCAACTTATAATCTCATTATACAATATAGACATTATCAATCTAGATAGATTCTTTATTAGAAATTAGTTGACAAGTCTTTATCCAGACCCATAATGGAGGGAGTAGCCTTCATACTAGACAACCTATCATACACTAAAAAATAGTTGGATATCTCCTAATTGCCCCACACGATATACTTATGGCACAATAAAGTCCATACGTCTTAGAGCTCAACCCTAACTATGCCAGTACAAATGCAGACCCATCGATCGAAATAAGTTCACTATTAAAAGTTAATTGGCGATCATCTAATAGTTCTCACATTGTACAATCATCGTAGGTGAGAGACCCACATCATAGTAAGCTACTAATGGTACAATGCAGACCCTCATCAATCTTTCTCAATGAAATTCAACGTGTTCAAATTCTGGTCACTTATACACCAAAAACTTTTGATTAAAATATATTTATGTCCCAGAAAACAATAGTTTTTGTGATATAACGTCATAGTTTTTTTTAATATAAAAGTTTAGACTCCATTCAAAATGAACAATGATTATGTATGTACCTAAATACATCCACAAGACACTATCTTAAACAACTTGAGAATGTTGAGCAATGTCAGCATCCGCTCATATCTCAGCCATATCTTTAGTGCTTAAAAGTTCCAAAAATTTAAAAAAAAAAAAATTTTTTTTTTTTAAAGATTAGGAAAAATAATTAATGATAAGGTTGACCTAATTCTACGATTAAAGCAACTTGAATAGCACTTCAATCATACAGGTAATGGATTTTACAGTGTACAGATTACTATATTTATTAATCCACCAATTCATTTATGGGTAGATATTTTTAATTAATCTTTTTCTATTAAAAGTTACTTAATACAAAATTAAACCAAAAAATAAATCAAAACCTAATATACTGACCCACTTCTTTATTTATATTATTTAATTACAAGGGGAAGACCTCTTTTTTTTATAAATATTATTACTTTTTTTTTTCTTTATTGTACAACAAATATTTCTACCTTTTCAACTACTTATGATGCCCAATATGAAATATAATAGATTACCCTCTTAATGAGGATTATATATTTTTGGTGCATGTTAATCATGCATTAATTTAAAAATTAAGATATTAATCAACATGTTTTGAACTAAAAAGTATATGTTTTGCAGATGTGATAGTCCCATGGTTCAAAATTATAAGATATAAATTATAATGTTTTTTTATGCGATATTTTTTCATATATTTTCTTTAATTTTGGAGTAAATTGAAATAAATTTGAAGACAAAAAAAAAAAAAAAAGTTCGCTAAACTTAAAAGAAGAAAAATATATACCATTTTTACTTGATAACAATGTTAAATTTATATTAGGGAGAAGAATGTGGCTTGTAAGCAAAAGAAAAAAAAGAAAAAAAAGAAAAAATGTACATTGATGTCGTGCTTATTGTATCAGCTCTAATGCTTAAGTAGCACATAGAATTTTGAGTCTAACGAGAGTTTGTGGAGGGTAGAATTTACCTTCTCTAGATTAAAAATATGTACTCATTTGCCTTTACAAATTAAGTTAAAGATGGGCCGGAAGAGATTGAGTCTCGTTACAACATGTTAGATAAATGCATGAAACGTCTCCTTTGTGGGACTAAACAGAGGGTCATGACCTCATGCCAACCGTTGAGTTTGGACTTCAACAAAAAAATTTCTCTTTCTCGTTTGCCACAATATCTTATCATTTTGGTATCGTTGGAATTTTAATTTTGAATTTTTCTTATTAATCTTGCCTTTTATTAACATTAGTCCTCACTTCCTATACTTGATTTTATTGTGAAAATTATGATTTTTTCTTTTTTAAGGAAAATATTAGGTTGCACATAGGTAAACATTATAAAAACTTTGTAACATTAACTAATTATGGTGAGAAAATTCTAAATTGCAAATAGTTATTCACAAATTTGTTCACACAACCACACCAAGCAAGAACACAAGAACAAGTAGGAGAAATCCCAACCTTTCATGTTTATCCTTGTACAAATACTCCACAAAAAAAGGAATGGAATCAAAATCCACATCATTAAGTGTCCCAAACTTAAATATTTTTCTTAATCAATCCTTCAACTTTTAGAGAAAAATACAACTTAACCCACCTTGAAATCTAGCTTATGAACTTTTCTCTTCATTTCCGGCGTTAACCATCACTTCTCCGACCACTTCCGATGACTACCCACTACAACTTCCATGAGTCTTAAGATTCTTTAAAGTTCACTTGAGAATCACTCACCCTTTGTTGGCAACGACTTACAAGCCCATCAACATGACAGGGAAGCCTAGCAAAACCGCTATCCCATACTTGACTAGGCACACCACCCTAATAGACGCGTTTGTAAACTTTAAGATTGGAAGTGATATGTAATAGATGAAAACAGACAACATCTCTTAAGAGTAGGTTAAGCTGTTACAGATTTTTTTTGTCTGAATGAAATGCTACGATCCATGTTGAGATGTTCCATTCTAACGCTTGAGTTAATCTTAACACTACAATAAAACATAAAGTGCATGGATTTTGTTGGCGTTTCATAATGTTGCAACTGAAATGTGCATTCACTTTGGTGGTCAAATCAAGGCATGGCTGATTTGTTTCATATGATAGTTAGGTAAAGCCCAAAAAAAAAAAAAGAGGTGTTAAATTAATGGCATGCAGTACTGATAGGCACCACAATCCCAAACTTTGTAATTTAGAACCAGAAAAATGTAGACCCCACATGCGTTCCCACTTCCACTACCCAACCTCCAAATTTCCAACCTTTCTTATATATAAACCCTATTCCACACTTTGCCCTCTAAATCTCAACCAAATCCATCCCTTCTTCCAATAATGGCCGCCATCTCCATTACCAACCACCACGCCCGTGCCTTGTGGTTCAGGCGCCTAGCCTCCGCCTTCCGAACCGCACTTGCCTGCACTGTAGTCGCCTACACCACCTTGTACGGTCCGCCTCCTCTCCGCCGCCAGGTGGCTTTTCCAGCTTTCTCTTATCTTACAGCTATGCTCATAGTCACCAACGCCTCCCTTGGTGACACCATTCGTGGATGTTTTCTCGCCCTTTTTGCCACTGTCCAGACCGTTTGTCCGGCTATGTTTCTGTTTTGGTTCATTGGGCCCACTAAATTCTCCCATCTCACCATTGCCATCACGGTGGCGTTGGCTTCTATTGTGGTGGTGCTGCCCACCTCCACCCATGTGCTCGCTAAAAAGATCGCCTTGGGTCAGATTGTACTTATTTACGTTGTGGGTTTTATTGGCGGCGCTGAAACTGACCCTCTAATGCACCCTCTCCACGTTGCCGCCACTACCGCCTTGGGCGCCGCCGCCAGTGTCTGTGCCACGCTGCTTCCCTTCCCACGCCTTGCTTCTCTTCAGGTATCGATATAAACCCATTTTCTCTATTCCATTAATATTCATTTGATTTTGAAGGATTATTATTTTGTAGCTTCCCCTATTCATTTCAGTTCATTTTGTACCGTTAAGAGAGTTGAATTCACAAATAAGGAGGTCATTATGGGAAGGAAACAAATATATATACTTTTTTATCGCCCATTTTCATACTGGAGTGACCATGAGAAATCAATCTTTTTTCTTCCTTTAAATACTAAATAATTATTGCCCATTCTTACCCTTTTCATTTCAAAATATAATCTGTGTTATCTTTTCTCAACTTTTTCATCCTTCTAGCTAGAGGTTTCAACACGGCTTAGAAAGGGTGTTTCGTTCTCTTCACTCATGTGGGATCTCGCAATCCACACACCCCTCCAGGACCTAGTGTTCTTGTTAGCACTCGTTCCCTTTTCCAATTGATATGGGACCCCCCAAACCCACCTCCCTTCAAGGTGATATGGGATCTCACAATCCACACACCCCTCCAGGACCTAGTATTCTTGTTAGCACCCTTTCCCTTTTCCAATCAATGTGGGACTCCCCAAATCCACCTCCCTTCAACGTCTAGTGTTCTTGCTGGCACACCGTTTTGTATCCACCCCTTTGGGCCCTTGTGTCCACCCCTTTGGCGCTCAGCTTACTCACACCCTTTTGGGGCTCAGCTTCCTCACATCGTTCAGTGTCTAGCTCTAATACCATTTGTAACGGCCCAAGCCCACCACTAGCCGATATTCCTCTCTGAGTTTTTTCTTTCGGGTTTCCCCTCAAAAATTTTAAAACACATCAGTTAGGGAGAGGTTTCCACACCTTTAAATTTTTAAAAACACATTAGTTAGGGAAAAGTTTCCACACCCTTAAATTTTTAAAACGCATTAGTTAGGGAGAGGTTTCCACACCTAAATAGTTGTTAAAGATAAGCGTTTTTATGACTGTTAGTATCTAATTAATTTTAATTTGATTTAGTTCGTTTACTAATTTGTTACTAGATTAGATTCGGCAGATTTTTATCGAGATTTTTTAAAATCTTTTCATATTCTCTATATATAATCTTCATAATATAACTCTCCCCATCAACTCTTCATTTATTAAAAATTTCATTCTACCAGAGCCAGAGATTTTAGAGTATTATATGAACTAAAGAGAAATATTTTTTGTTCTAAGAAAAGAAAAAGGCTAATAAAACACAAAATTGTTATATGGTGAAGGTGAAAGAGAAAAGCAAAGAAGTGGTGGAGAACATGATAGAAAGGCTAAACCTAATGGTGAAGGCAATCCTTACTCACGATGACTCATTGGCTGCTGGGTCCATTTCTAAAGCTCGCCTACTATCTTCATCAGCCTCCAAACTCCTCCACTCCATACAACATCACCAAGTAAACACTTCATTTTTCATCCCCAATCTTCAATTTTTAAACAACTTACCAAACATTAACATTACCTTTCTTCGTATAACTCGAATTAACAGGAAAGCAAGCCATGGGAAAGGCTTCCATTCAAAATCTTCAAGCTAGGATGGTTAAGCAATAGCGAAAGACTACAAGAATTAGAAAAGGCCTTAAATGGAATGGAGTTAGCTTTATCCACAATCCCTTCATACCCAATTGAAAAACTCCAAAACCAAACCCTTAAACATGACCTAAATGCTTTGGACAACCAAATCTCCCTTGCATTAAAGCAAGCCAACGCTTGTTCATTGTCTGATTCCTTGACTTTCCCCGTAGATGACACACACAACACCCTCAAATCCATACAAATTATGCCCACAAATCAACAAGATTTACCCCATCTTTTCTTCATCTTTTGCATGAAACTCCTCCAAACTAAATCCCAAATCCAATGGATAATGCCAAAAAACAAAACATGGGTTTCCTCAATGAACACCCAATGGCTAATGCAAGCCCTCAAATTTGCAATTTCATTGGGAATTGCAGTGTTTTTGGGGCTAATGTACTGCAAGGAAAATGGGTTTTGGGCAAGCTTGGCAGTGGCTGTAAGCATTACATCAGAGAGAGAAGCAACATTCAAAGTGGCCAACGTTAAAGTTCATGGAACCATGTTGGGATCCGTATATGGAATATTGAGTTTTGTTATCTTCAAAGAGTTTTTATTAGGAAGGCTTCTTTGTCTTCTCCCTTGGTTCGTTTTCACCAGCTTTCTACAGCATAATAGAATGTATGGTTCCGCCGGTGGAGTCGCCGCCCTCGTCGGAGCTCTAGTCGTTTTAGGACGAACAAACTACGGTGCTCCGGGGGAATTTGCTTTCGTTAGAACAATTGAAACTTTTATTGGGATATCCATTTCAGTGGTGGTGGATATCATTTTACAGCCAACAAGAGCTTCCAAAATGGCTAAAATCCAACTCAATTTGAGTTTACAATCGCTACAAAAGTGCATTGAGTCATTGAATTTAAGATCAGATTTGGAAGAGAATGAAAGAGCTTTAAGAATTCAAGTTAATGAGCTAAAGAAGTTGATCGAGGAGGCTGAGGTAGAACCCAATTTTTGGTTTTTGCCATTTCATAGCAATAGCTACTCGAAGTTGTTGAAATCCTTGTCAAAAACGGTGGATTTTCTTGCGTTTAGTATTGATGCAATGAAGAATCTTAAAGAGGAGGTTGTTGAAGACTTAGAGGGTGATATTGAGAGATTTAAGGAAATGATGAAGTTGTTAGTATCATGTTATGTTGATATGAGTTCATTGAAGTGTTTGAGAGTTGTGGAAAATGAAGGGGAGAAGGTGGAGAATTGTGATGATGTTGAGATGGGTGAGGGAAACAGGATTGAAAGAGATGAAATTGAGAAGGAGAAGTTGATAAATTGTTTGTTAAAGCACTCGGTGGAGATTGTTGATGAGGTTGGTGAGGGTAAAGATGATAGAAGTGATGTGATATTGAGTTTGAGTGCTGTGGCGTTTTGCTTGAGCAGTTTGATGAGGGGGATCGAAGAGATTGGTGAGGCACTTAGGGAACTTGTTCAATGGGAGAATCCTTCTTCCACTCATCTTGATTTTGATGCTATTATTGTATCTCGGATTCATATTGTAAAAAGTTAAAGCAAATTAAATGAACTTTGACATTTCCTAAAGATTTGTGATGATCTAAAAGTATTAATTTTAAAAAATAAAAGGTATAGTTTACAGTAAAAAAAATGATCGTTTGAGATTATGTAACAGCTCAAGCACACAACTAGTAGATATTGTTCTCTCTCAATCGATGTGGATCGCACAATCCATCCCTTCAGGGCCCAGCATACTCACTAGTACTCGTTCTTCTATATGGGATCTCATAATCCACTCCTCTTCAAGATTCAGCGTCTTCAATGACATATTGTCTAGTATCTGGCTCTCATACTTCTCTCCCAATCGACATGTTTATTAATCGTAAAACTCTTTGATGACATTATTTTGTCAAATGATAATGTCAATCGACGTGTTTATTAATGGATGTGTCAAATGACTTAGAAGAAAATGAATAGTAAAACTCTTGGATGACATTATTTTGTTGTGCTTATATTTTCGGTGGCTCAATCAATAGGAACTTCATGGTCAAACATGGTTTACTTAGAGTAATTCGATGTTGGGTGACCTCTTAAGAATTTTCCTATAATGCATGTGAGTGACAACACGCATACAAAAGGATTCTTATTGGTTTGTGTGGATAGTCTTCACGTCACAACGGATGTTGGGAACATCAAAACCATCAAATACAAAATCTAGATTCTAAATCTTGATCTAAATCTTGAGCATAAACAGTTACATGCTCATGATTAATCATAAACTATTTCAGTGTTATTCATATGAATCATAAACACATATTATTAGTTAGAATCTATAAATATTTGATCATTACAAGATGAATGGGTTATAAAGAGAAATTTAATTACATTTGGGTATGAAAGTGATAAACACAAATCACTTGGAATAAAATCGTAAAGCAGGAAAATGACATGAAATCCTACTTTTTTATGAAATATCTAAACAAATAAAATCCCAAAAGATCTGTTGAATAAATAATATCAAAAGAACAGCCTCTAAAATATCTTAGCTCCAATCTATAAAAGACAATATCCTTAAAAAAAATCAATAATAGAGCCGAAACTTCTTAATAAAATATCAACTTGGTACGGTGATGAACAATGGTAAGATAGACACAAATATACAAAATAGTGTTTATGAGCAAAACAAAATTTGTTTAATGTGACCGCCACATTCACTCGTATCACCTTTTATTCTTACATGTATGACTAATAATATGAATTTTAATTTGTCTCATAGTATAAAATTATTGAATATTTTTTCTGATACAGTCACCATATAAGGCATGGCAATCTGTGCAACCTTAGGGTGGGTATGAGTAGCTATTATGCACGGAGCAACGTCCATATATATGTGTTCATATTATAAATCTTGTACGTTTAGAGAAAATGTGAGATCCCACATTGGTTGGAGAGTGAAACGAAACATTTCTTATAAGAGTGCCTAACCGATGCGATTTAAAACTTTGAGAAGTCTAGAAGGAAAAATCTGAAAATAACAATATTTGCTAGCTGTGAGCTTGAGTTATTACCAATGGTATTAAAGACGGTGTGCCACCACACACACACTCCATGTAAGAGTGTGGAAACTTTTCTCTAGCCTATGTGTTTTGAAACTTTGAAGGAAAGCCCAATTTTTTTAAAATTTTTTGAAGGGAAGCTCGAAAGAAAAAAGACAATGAGTTTGAGAATAGATATTTGATGTTTGGGCTCGAAAACGTTTGTTTGTTTTTTTTTTTTTTTCTCTCGCAGCATCCAAATTGCTTTAGTTGCTGGGTTGACTATCTTAACCCATTCAAATGCATGTGTTTTCTAAAAGTCCTCCCTTTTTTTTTTTCCTCAAGTTGTTTTGTTTTTTTTCTCCACTTTTCCCTATTTTTATTTTTATTTTCTTTTTCTATTTGTTGTTTTTTTAATATGATTTTTTTTTAATTTCTTTCCTTATTTGTGTTTCATATTGGTTATAAATTTTTTAGCTTGTTTCTTTTTCTTCAATCATTTTTATTTCGACTAGGGTTTTGTGGTTTCCTTTTTGTTATTTGTTTTCTTTCTTATTTTTGTTAAAAAATATTTTTGATACGATATAATAAATTGAAATAAATGTATTTTAGTTGGAATGAATGACATAAATTAATTATATTTAATTTTTAAAGTATAACGTGTATAATTAATTCTTCAATTTAGTTATTATAATAATTATTTATGAGTAAAAGTTTATACTATGACACCCCGTAAGGAAAGTGTACATAATTAAACTAAAACCACATCCGAATGAAAGCGAGGATAAGATGACTAAAAAACGCTTAAAGAAAAAAAAGTTACTATTTGTATTAATAATGCGCATCTTCCTTTTTCAACCGTTCAATTCTAGGAAGTTAATGGTTTAGCGTACTTCGCTTGTGATAATTCTATGTTGGGTGAACTCAACGGGGCAAAAGAAATGTCTCCACTCGCTGCCAACAGTCTTTCTTCGGAATTCTACTGAACGGGTCGATCCTCCCTTCCCGTTTGTTTTAGCAACTTCTCCTAAGGTCTCTTCACCAAGAGCTCCCCGGCGACGACAGAGGAACCAACCCGCCTGCTGTGACGGGGCGGCCTTTTTCTTTCACAATAAGAGACCTAGACGATTATCCCTACCATCTGTAGCTTACGAGTTTAGTGAAAATTTTACTGCGATGCATGCGAGTGAGAATAAAGACAAAACATGCCAGAATGAATTCTATATGTTGATATGTAAGAATAGTCTTCAATCTTAAAATCAAGAAATAAGTAACGTGACCATGTCATAGAGCAATATCAAGGACCATCAAGTGTCGAATCCAAATTTCAAATCTTAGACATGAGTGGTTACATATATAGTTAAATAAACTAAAAATGTGGGAAGAATTTGCAGTAAACAAATAAAAGTAAAAATATTATTTATTTACATAAATTTTTAAAAATATTCTACATCTATTTAATTTCCAGATATTTTATTCTCAGACATGAGTATCTCAATCAAATATCACCCATTACTTTCACATGAAGCATATTAAGATACCTTAATTGACAAAGTACTTCTCAAAAACATTTTTTTTTTATGTTATTCTCAAATGAAAGATTTTGATTGAGTATTCCAAAAATATATATATTTTTAATCTACCAAAAGCACATCTAATTAAAATGTAATGTGTATTTTTTTTTTTTTTTTAAAAAAAAGGCAAAACATAGCATAAAGAAGAAGAATTAGGATGAATAAATTAATGCAATCTGAGAAGAAAATAAAGGAAATGAATAGTGGAAAGACCTAATTAGTTGAGCTTTATTTGGTGACATAAGAGGTCAGCTTCCATGGCTAAGGAACCCCACGTTTGGTGTTTTAAGTATTTTAATTCTAACTCATTTGCCTGTGGATGTCAGCTTTCTCAAAAGTCCTTTATTTATTTATTTACTTAACAATGAAGATAGAGATGGACAAAAATTGTGGCCCCAAACTACGCAGCACCCAACCTCCTACGTATTGCACTATAAATGTTTCCCATTTTGATTCCCTAAATAAAACTTTATAAAACCTCCAATAACAAAATATTTAATATTTATTTCATGTCATATATATATATATATATATATATATATATATATATTTGTAAGTGTTCAAACATTCTTTCATTTTTATCTTTCCATCTTTTCAGAAACACTTTAAAATTATACTTTTAAATCAAATTCATTTTTTTTAATTTTAGAGATTTATCTAGATATGTTCTATAAAATTCAAAGCTTTAATGGCATTTAATTTTATTTTTAGGTTTATTCCAATGAGTATCTAGAATGTCTATTGTTGTTATTTTAAATTTTAGAATAAAAACCTAACTATTTTGTTCCTCTTCTGATACCTATTGAATCAATATACTTATCTTCAATTTGATCTTGTAAAAGAATACTCGTTATAGATATCTACTAGAGGATAATGTAGCAACAATAATCACTCCCATGTTTTTTTTATGTTTTAAAAGTTTAATGACTAAACTAGATTAGAAAAAAAAAAAAAAATATCCGTGACATTAGTTCTTATTTGATATTGTATAATAACCTAGGATCAAGATTTAAAATCTGGATTTGCCACTTGATTGTTCAACGTTCTCCTTCATCTCCATTGATATGATAACGTTACATATTCCTCACTTCTTAAAAGTGAAGACTATCCCCACGGACAAGAAGGATGGTGCATATTATTAATATAGATAGTAACTTTCATTTTCATTAACCTTTTCTTAGTCATCTTAAGATAAGATGACTCTTATTTAAATGTGGTATCATTATAAGCATACAATGACAATTTTTAATAATGTCACATGATGAATGTCAAATACATACCCAATCATGGATGTTAACAATGCGACATTGTAGATTAAATGAATGATAGTTGTAAAGAGACATCTATCTAAATATGGAGGCGACCAACTACAAGAATTATAACTCATATAACATAGCTGAAAGTTTCTCTATCCATATCTCCAGCATATCATCCCTTAATTACTCCATAGGATTAAAAAATTGAAGGTTACTATTTATACCAATAAATACCTCCTTCCCTTTCAATATCTTGATCATGAGAATTTCAAAACTAAATAGGATTAATTTAGAACAATTTTATTTTAGGTGTCCCTATTACAATTTTTGTGATAAAAAACATGTGAATGAGAAAAACGATTTTGAAAGGAGTAAGACTCATGTTGATCTGATAAGATAGTTCTCACTCTTAGAAGCACTTCAAGACAAGTAGGCCATGTGACCATTAGACAGGCGCACCTTATTTGGTAATTTGACCACATTACCAACAAAGTGCATCTTTAAGACAAGTAGGTGTCGAATAATTCCAAATCCTAGTTTGAATCCTAAACCTGAGATGTTAGAAATGATATCATAGTGGGACATCTTCCATAAGATGTAGATCAAAGACGAATCAAGATAAAAGCGGATAGGCACGTTACCGCGATTATATGAGAGTAAACGATGAAATAAAGAAAAATAAATTAATTTAAAAATGAAAAATGGTAGGCGTACATAATTTGACCCAAAATGTTTCGAAAGAGCAAGTAAAAGAGGCTCCAAAGTAAAGGGTTAGTGGAAATCTAAAAGGATTCCATTTCAACCAATTCCATTAAGGACTTCCATGCCATGCATCCTATTTTTTTTGTACTCTCCTTCAACCCAATTATCATTATTTTCATTTACCAAATAAATAAATATATATATATACACACACACACATATATGTATACACACACATATATATGACATATTATGTAAAACAAGTTACGAAAGTTGATGAATGTCAGCATCCTCTCATATGACAGCCATCATTTCTTGAGTGGCTGATAATTTAAAAAATGAAAGGAATAATAAAAATAAAAATAATAAAAAAATGGGTCAAAAGAATGATAATGTTGGCCTAATTTGTAGGATTAAAGACAAAGTTAAATGGCACTGAGTCACAAAGCTAATGGATTTTACATTGTACATATTCCCATTTTTAACCCACCAACCCATTGTGGAAGAGATTTCAATTAAATTTTTTTATAAAAAAAAAAAAACTAATAAATAGAAAATTCGAAGAAAAAGAGTTGAATTAAAGCTAATAAATTGACATTTTCTTAATTATTTATACCCAATCAAATAATTGGTAACTTTTCCCTAATTATAAGATGATGCTGTACTGCATATAATCTATATACACACCCACCTGATGAAGACGTTTTATTCAAATGATTAATTAATTATTAAAGAAAAAAACAATTAGGACAATCATTTTGTTAGGATCTTGTATGCGTCAAAGGATAAGAATTGGGTTCCTTGTAATATAGCATTAATTAAAGGGGGAGGCTAATTTATTCAACCAAAGTATTCATACCTTGTTCCGATCAAAAATAGTTCTCCAAGATCGTTAACATCTTTATAGTTGGATTTTGTGAGATCCCATATCGATTGGAGAGGAGAATGAAATACCATTTATAAGAGTGTAGAAACCTCTCCCTATGAGACACGTTTTAACAGTGAATTTGGACTTAAGATCTTGCATCTCCATATCTTCACTAGACTTAACATTCTTGCTTAATTTATGCCCTGTGCAAGACAATGAAATGAAAAGTAGCAGGAGTGAAAACAAAAAAATATACTCTGGATGTAGCCCTAAAAAAGGACTTAAACTATACTCGTACATAAAGCTCGTGATAATGACGTACACATGAATGCATGATTTGTAGGTAAAAATATGAAAAACATTGTGTCTAGACGACAATTTACCTATTCCCAAATTGTACCACGTGTTTATGTGAGTTAGTTTCGAAGTCAAAACACATCATATGATTTTTGGTAGAGGGATGTTAGTCCTATTTCAACACATTATCTCTTAAAAACATTATCGATTATCAACTATGGTGTCTATGTAGGTCATTCCGATAAAACCAAATACTACTACAATGAAAAAACTTCGAAAACATTTCTAATTACATGTTTTCTTCCATTCAACAAATATACACTAAGAATCAAACTATTGAACTTAGATAGTAATTCTTGTATTATTCACTCAATTAGGTTAGGTCGGAATTGAAAACAAAATAATAATAACTAGATATCATGTAACAGTTCAAACCTACCGTTAATAGATATTTTCCTCTTTAGACTTTCCGTTCCAGACTTTCTCTTAAGGTCTTAAAACATATCTGCTACGAAAAGGTTTCTACATCCTTATAAAAAAATGTTTAATTCTTCTTTCTAACCGAGATGGGATCTCACAATTCACCCTCTTTTGGGGTCAGCATCCTCGTTGACACTTGTTTCCCTCTCCCATCGATGTCATTCCCCTCCACAATCAATGTGGGACCTCACGTATCATAATTACATTCACCCATTCATCACCCAAACGTACCCCAAAAACAACAGGGACATTAAGATTTTCAATTGTAATAAAATAGAATGGAGGGAGCAATTTGACGCAAGTTGAGAAAGAGGCACAATAACCACTCATTTAGCCAAGGGACAACCCGCCCATGGGCTACTTACTTGCCTATCATTGCTTAACAACTCAATACCATTATCAAATATAAATAAACCTCACACCATTCTAAACAAAGTTTCCATTGTGGTAATCATCCAATATCAAACCATACATTAACATATTCTTCCTTTCATTAGTTAGGTAAAGCATTACACCAAAAAAAAAAAAAAAAAAAAAAAAAAAAAAAAAAAAAAAAAAAAAAAAAA
>NW_019268530.1:3145061-3151316 GCF_002738365.1 Cucurbita moschata
AAAAAAAAAAAAAAAAAAAAAAAAAAAAAAAAAAAAAAAAAAAAAAAAAACATAATCCATATTCAATTTTCAATTTTGTACCAAATGGATTCTTCAACTTGAAGACGCGTGTAATATCTAATATAAATACTTAAACTATTCGATATTTTTTATTATACAGACCCATTAAACATAAAATTAAAAATTTAAATATCTATTAGACAATTTATATATTTTTTCCACTCAAATCCACCAACAACAGTAGATATCATTCTATTTAGATTTTTCTTCCGAGTTTTTCTTAAAGTTTTAAAATGTATATGCTAAGAGAAGTTTCTATACCCTTCTACATAGAATCTCACGAGTAAAATATAATATAAGGATAGATTCGGAGAGAAAGAAAAGCGATTTATGGATGTTTGTTGTTTCACTCAAGTGCAAGGCACTGAAAACGTGAATAAAAGGACGATAAACAAGTACAGAAGAAAGACAGAAAAATGCGTGTTAAATTAATGGCTATCAAAATTTATTAATGCCCACCACAATTGGAAGCTTATACATACATGTATATATATATAGGGCCACATGGGTTCCACTAAGGTAACCCACAATCTTCCAATTCATTACTTAAAACCTCTATAAACCCTTTAAACGTTAGATCCTCAAATCACACCCACTAACAATTACATTCACGACCACTGATCTCTTTCTAATGGCGTTGTGGCTCACCTGCCTCGCCGCCGGTTGCCGCACCGCCGTGGCTTGCGCTATAATCGCCGCTGCCACTGTCTACGGCCCAGCTTCTCTCCGACAGCAAGTCACTTTCCCCGCATTCTCTTATGTCACTGCCATCCTGATTGTGACGAATGCCACTCTCGGCGACGCCATCCGCGGCTGCTGGCTGGCTCTCTACGCTACTTTGCAGACTGTCTGTCCAGCCATGGCCGTGTTTTGGCTCATCGGACCGACCAAATTCTCTTACGAAACCATCGCTTTGACCGTGGCGTTGGCTTCGGTTGTGGTGTTGCTGCCTAGCTCCACCCATGTGTTGGCCAAGCGGATTGCTTTGGGTCAGATTGTGATTATTTATGTTGTGGGTTTTATTGGCGGCGTTCACACTCAGCCTCTCATGCACCCTGTTCATGTCGCCGCCACCACCGCCATGGGCGTCGCCGCCAGTGTCCTCGCCACCCTGCTTCCCTTTCCACGCCTTGCTTCTCTTGAGGTAATTATTTAGTTTACCGCTACTCTTTTATGGTAACTTCTTAATTGTTCTGTTTTTTTTACCCTTTGCATGTCTTTCTAAACTTCACCCTTGGATAAATAATCTGTCATATTTTTACCCTTATAATTAATTATTTTCCTTCATTTTATAATTTTTATATATATGTAAGTTGGTACGTAGAAAATGATTGTATTAATACATTAGATGTTACTCAAAAATAGAAAAAATAAATAATTAAATAAAGTATGTAGAATAGTTGTAAAAAGAATAAAAGATAAAAGATTATAGGAATTTATGCTCGAATATTTTGAGCATTCAAAATTATAGCTGTTATTCACACTTTTTTTTATTTTTTTAAAAAATACTGGAAAAGATTGAATCTATAAATAAAAAATAATAAAACTTTTCAAATCCCAAGCACAAAATTAAAAAATTAAAGACAAAATTAATTATTTCATATAGCATTTATTTTTATTTTTATTTTTAACCATGGCAGTAATAAAAAGTAAATAGTGGACATATATACTTTTTTTTATTATTTATAAAAATGTATAATAAGTTAAATAAAAATTGATGTATTTGTGAAGGTGAAGAAGAAGAGCAAGGCAATGGTGGACAACGTGGCAGAGCGGTTAAGGCTGTTAGTGAAAGCAGTTCTTGCTGACAATGACACCGTGGCAGTTGGGGCTATATCTAAAGCTTCACTATTGTCCACTTCAGCAACTAAACTCCTACACCCAATAAAACAACTCCAAGTAAGCATTTAATTTTTTTTTTTAATGTATTTATATTTACAAATCTAAAAAATGTCAATTTAAAAGATTGTTATGTATTTGAAATAGAACTATTAGATTTTATTTAAGTTTAATTACAATATTTATCATTTTTCTTTTTATAAAATATCTATTATGACAAATTTGTTTGTCCGAAATTTATAACTATTTCTATATCCATACCGATCCTTTGTCGGGTCTTACATCATCAAAATCCACTTACGTGTAAATTTTAATATTAAATTAGAAAAAACACAAATAAGTGGAAGGATTTTTTTTTTTTTTGGAAAGCACTAACAAGTGCATGTAAGATGCACTTGAAGCGTTTAGTAGTGTTTTTAGAGTTGAAAATTACTATTAATGATCATTTAATCTAATGAAATTTAGAGTTTTTTTATTATTTTTTTACGATGTAGTGAGTCATCATTCCCTTTATTCATTAGTTTCAATGGTGACTAAGAGCTTTCATTTCATTACTTCTTTCCCGGAATAACTTTGACTAGAAGCTTCCCTTTCTCTTTCCCTTTCGAACGTCCTTTCAAGGTTTTTAAAACGTGTTTCGAACTTCCCTTTCATTACTTATACACCTTTATGAAAAATGTTTCATTCTTCTTCCCGTGGGATCTCACAAATCTCGATTGAAAACTGCAACTGTCTTTGTTTGTACATCTTTAGATCATAGTACTATTTATGAAGATGTGGAAAACATTGACTCAATCTGTCCATGTCCACCGTCTATCTTTTCTTTTAATAGATGTTTTCTTTTGATCTTTGGTCTCCTTATTGTGTTGGATGATGAAAGTCCCGGCTAATTTAGGGAATGATCATGAGTTTATAATAAAAGAATACTCTCTCTATTGGTGTGAGGCGTGTTGGGAAAGCCCAATACAAAGCCATGAGAGATTATGATCAAAGTGAACAATATCATAACATCGTGGAGAGTTGGGTTCATCTAACTCCCTAATTTTTTTAATGTTGATCGGAATCTTGTCTTATGAAAAGTCTGAAACATGTTCCAAAGTTGAAGGATGGGAAATAACAACATTAATGTTGTTTTGGGTTGAACAGGAAAGCATGCAATGGGAATGGATTATTCCATACAAAATGTGCGGACAGGGATGGTCGAGCGGCGTTGACAAGCTACAAAATTTGGAGACGGCGTTGAGGGGAATGGATTTAGCTTTATCCAACGTTGGTTCATATCCAATCCAAACACTTAAAGATCAATCACTTAGAAATGGTCTAAACGCTTTGGAAAATCACATCACCAAAGCTTTAATCCAAAACGCTTATTCACCGTCTGATTCACATACTTTTCCCGAGTCAAACCCAGATGAGGAAGCCACAATAAACAAGATCACTCAATCCAACCAAGAAATGCCAACAAACCCAGATGATCTTCCCTCTCTGTTCTTCATATTCTGCATGAAACTCCTCCTGATCAAACACAACAACCCACAAATCAAAAAACAAGAACCAAATCAAACATGGGTCTCTGTTCCAATTTGGAGTAGCTGGGCTTCACAATTCAGCACTAAGAGGCTAATTCCAGTGCTAAAATCCGCTCTTTCATTGGGGATTGCAGTGTTCTTGGGATTGATGTACAGCAAAGAAAATGGATTCTGGGCGAGCTTAGGAGTGGCTGTCAGCATTGCTTGTACACGAGAGGCTACCTTCAAATTGGCTAATGTTAAGCTTCAAGGAACAGTGGTGGGATCTGTGTATGGAGTTTTGAGCTTTGTTGTGTTCGAAAATTTTTTGTTGGGTCGGCTTCTTTGTCTTCTCCCCTGCTTTGTCTTCACCAGCTTTCTTCAGAGAAGCAAAATGTACGGCCCTGCCGGTGGAGTTTCCGCCATTATTGGAGCTGTCATCATTCTGGGAAGAACAAATTACGGCTCTCCTAAAGAACTCGCATTTGCTAGAATCGTAGAGACAATTATTGGACTCTCATCCTCTGTTATGGTTGATATCCTTCTACAGCCAACCAGAGCTTCAAAATTAGCCAAATTTCAGCTCACTGTCAGTTTAAGAGCACTTCAAAAATGCATTGATTCGTTGAATTCTCCAGAGGATTTGAAGGAATGTCAGAAGAATTTGGCAACACAAATTGGAGAGCTGAAGAAGCTAATTGATGAGGCTGCAGAGGAACCCAATTTTTGGTTTGTGCCATTTAAGACAGATTGCTATGGGAAGTTGTTCAAGTCACTGTCGACAATGGTTGATCTCTTTGGTTTTATTCATTGTGCAATGAAAATTGGGAAAAATCAAGAGGAGGACATTGAGAAGGTGAAGGAAATGGTGAGTTCTTTGGTGGGGTGTTATGTGGAGGTGAGTTCGTTGAAGTCATTGAAAGTTCTTGAGAAGAATGGTGATGGTGTTGGGGATGTGGAGATGGGAGTGGCGCAGAGGGAGGGGATTGATGAAATGGAGAAGAAGAAGATGGTGTGTTCATTTTTGCAGCATTGTGTGGAGGCTGTGGAGCATGAAAGTGAAGAGCTTAAGAGTGAAGCAATTCTGAGGCTGAGTGCTTTGGGGTTTTGTTTAAGCAGTTTGATGAAGGAGACGGAAGAGATTGGGAAGGCAACCAGAGAGTTGATTCAATGGGAGAATCCTTGCAGCCATGTTGATTTTAATGAAATCACAGCTAAGATTCATGCACTACAAAAGAACTAAAGGAAAGGGTTTGAACTAAAAACATTAATTTTCTAAGGACAAATATTGGTATAGTTTTATTATTGAATAATACTTTGTATACTCTATGAATAATCGCATTTCCTTTGTATAAATAACCCTACAATAACATGTATAACTCATCCCATTTTTCTATTTTATGTACACTAAGGAATAGGTGTATTTGTACGAGTCGAGCTTTTAAACAGACGATCGAGAAAGAAAAGTTCCATGTTTTCTAAGTGGTTGATCTTAGCATGCTAGCTACAGTTGAATTTCGTATAGTGATAAACTTTTTCCTTCTTAACGCTTCTTTCTTAGCACTTTGCCCCTAATCTTGTATTGTGTATTATTCTAGCACTAGGCTAGCACGTCCTTCCTCTAATAATTGGGTTAGCTTTAAGCGAGCAATTCTGTCATATTATATTAGTTGTAGGGTGGTGGTAGCTTTAAGAATTTAATATCAAGTAAAGGGGATTCTATCATGATCTTACTAATCTAAAGATCTCAAGATGGAAGAACAAGCTCTTTTGCTCACTTCTCTCCTTATCTCTATAGGGGTGCAAGCACTTAACTTGATAGGGGATGGGATTCATTCACTCGCATTACAGTTCCAGTCTTAACACCTTGGTTACCGCTGTCCAGCCTTTTCTCCAATTGGTAGAGTCAAGTTTCCCATTTACCCACGATGGAGGAGCTATCCCCACCAAGCAAGCAGACACAAGTCATAAAGCATTTTTCCCTCAACAAATCCATTTCGAAGTTGACTACCAATCATCAAAATGTATACAAAATACCATAAGGTCTCAATATCTCAATAACACATTTGTCTAAAACGTCAAATGAGACTGAATACCCGAATCGCAAGAACGATCTAACTAGAAAGTCATTCAAAACTTGATTGGTTTAGTATTACATATGCATCCTCAAAATTGAGACTTTATCTCCCTTAAATACAAGTATATTATCATTTGGTATTATCCAGAGAAAGGCAAGTAAGAATAATGAATGAAAAACGAGTATTGAACTCATGGTTAATCAACTTGAATGTCATAGCAAACAAGCAATATTCCGCATGTCGAGAACTCTAACGTTATAACACTCTCAAGCGTAATTAACCAAAATTTCTAATTAGCTTCACTAACATAAAAATCTCAAGTCTAATTATGGTAACACTTCTAAAGGAGTCTAAGCCTCTTACAATTTGGAACGAACACTTCAAAAGCTCTTCAATTTAAATTTTTAATCAAAATTCAAAAAACAAGAACAATAACATGGACGATGTAAAAGTCCTTGGAGCACGTTTTAGTAAGATATTCATTAGAAAGTTAAAAATCCAAAACGCTTAGTGAAAAGAGAATTAAAAGCTTACAGAACAATCAAGATTTTTCATCATTATTACATTCAGAATCTTCAAACATAATCAATCACCACCCAAGCTAACAGAATAAAACGAAATCTTACCAATAAAATATTTGCCCGCAAGAGGACTTTTTTAATAATCTTCTCAAAGGATGCGTAGGCTTAATCTTAGTAGTATACGGCACCCATCAATATCAGAAAGCTCAATCTGTCACACCCAAACCCCCCCCCCCCCCCCCCCCCCCC
>NW_019268530.1:3151642-3154972 GCF_002738365.1 Cucurbita moschata
CCCCCTTTTTTTTTCTTTTAACAAACGAAAAGCATTAAACAAAATGCTTTTGTTACACAAATCATCCTAGTAGTAATCACTTTTAAAATGCAGAGAGGAGAACAAAATAAGAAGGAAAAAAATATTAAAATAAAATAAAAATAATAAAAAGAAAGAAAGAAAGAAAGAAAAACAAGAAGTAAAATATATGGGTGACAGCTCTCCATTCATTGACGTTCTACAAGACCCACTGGCACCAAGTGAACAGGTGAAGTCCCATAGCAAAGATAAAATTTAAACACCCACAGCCACAAAAAAAGCAGAAGAGACAACGCAAAGCACTTGCTGCCCCGCCTTTCTCATCATAGCATTTCCTGTGACTTCCTCACGCAGCGGCTTACCTTTTTCTTAAAATCTTCCCGCCTATCCCTCCATTCCTTCTGCACCAACACACACAAGCTTAGTCTCAAAAACTGATACAACACAACAGCTCAAAGGCTTTCTTCCAAATTATCAAACGATGGATGGACTAAAATATTGGGTAGATATTGTGACATCCTACTACATGCAGACCTAAGCTTCCAATATATCACTGACAAACTTTAGTTGTATTGGGTCAAACAAACATACACAACCCAACAAATACAGCACAGATAACCTTCGCGTGTGCTCAAACAATATCACTGAATCAAGTTCAATCTAAGCATATCTCATGACACCATAAGAATGACAACTCAAAACAACTTATACAATATTATATTACTACAAAGTTAACCTATGACAAATAAAGATTACATTAATGCTGCAATTGCTCGAGAAACTCGCGGCTCATGTGGAAAGAACTTGACAAAACTAATGACTCGACAAGACCAAAGGCTTGAAATGAATCTGAAGCTACGAGGCACCTTACCTAGCCTCTTGCCATAGGAAAGTGCTGAGTGCACCTTGAAAACTCTAGCTTGGTTAGGTTGGCTTTCCCTTAAAAACCTATCAGCCAATCTATCACCTTGAATTTTCTATGTTTCAAGTCCACAGTGGTAGATTCCATAGCTTGAATAACCATTAAAATACTAAAATGACATCTAGACTTCCTAAGGGCAATGGAAGATTATCCTCTACAATGCCACACGCCCTCTAACAGAAATATACCCATCCCTCTCATTGGGACTCACCGTCACAGTTCAATCTACCCTTCAGTTATGACACATCCCAGGGAATCTGTTCCGACTAAAAGACAAATCTGCAACACACTGCACAATTAGTTGTCCCAAAAAAACTTTTTCAAAATTATCGAGAAGCCTCTTCATCACAGAACTTCCTAAAGATGAATAATGCAGGCACTCTTTCCATTCACAAACCTTCTCCTTCCAATTGACTGCCATATAACCCTCCCATTTCTCTCTCCTCCAACTATTTCCATTCCACTAACCCTTTTATTTTTCTTACTAGTTGGCCTTGTTGATCAAGGTCAAAGGTTGTGGGTAAAACAATAAACCAAGGTTATAGGCGAGAAAACTTTGTATATCAAAAATCCCAAGTTGGCATTGGGCATGTAATAAATATCTTCATAGAGTAACGGTGGTGGGTCATGATGTATATCAATAAAAGTAAATCAATTACACATTTTCTTAAACTCTATCCAGTTTGAAGTATGCGTTTTGTCCTTTTTTTCCTACTATACACGTATAATTATGAACTATCACGATGCATATCTTGAATTTTAAACAACTAGCTTTGAAAGCAAAATATCACAAATTTAGGGATAAGAAGACTAATGGTTTTATAAAAATATGAAATATGCAAAATGTGAGAATAGATGACAAGACAAAAGAGTATCGAGAACAAGAGGCTGGCGGATAGAGAACATGGACAAACTAAAAGGCAGAAAGAAAGACTGATCAACTATCAAGGATATCAAAAAAAGTATATGAAGAAAACAATAAAAGGATGCAAAAATAAGAAAGGGGAAAGGAACAGACATCAAGGCAAAAAGAAGAGAGATTAACACGTGAATGTTGCTTGGTGTTTCTCTAAGTCAGCTAATATAAAGGGATGATTCTTTTGCACGTAAGGTACTCAAACAAAAAGCAAACGTAGGTTGCCATATATGAAGCATAGATAGGACAAACATTGGACAAGAATGAACAATCACTTACAGCAGCTTCAACATTTGCAGGTGATTCATCATTTGGGCTCGATAGCATTGATATAATACTCAAAACTATGCTTTCAACCTACAACAACAACAACGGAGTCTTCATTAATATTTACACAGCCCAGGGAAAAGAAAAGTTCTTCACCGCATCCTTGAATTGGTGCTATCATCGTGAGGAAGTTCAGTAAAGAAGATTAATGAACATAGCAAGCAAGACCAAGAAACAATCGAGAGGATGCCTACCTCTAGAAAATACTTTTAAGACGAATTTAAGTTTATACACAAGTCAGAGACCCATAAAAATATTTTACAGCGTAACATTATCAAAAAGACCTGCACAACAATATCACTGCAATTTAATGTCCATTTTAACCATTCCAATTACTAAATGGACATTCACTTCTTAACTTGAGGATTGGACATCTTACTGCAGAATCAGAGTCAAACAGTCATGCACTCACTCAATAGTTAAAACAACCCCCTCTTCTCTGACTCTTTTTAGGAAGGAGGGCACTGCCTGAGAAAGAAATGTCCAGGAGCTTCCTCAGAATGATAGGTAGGTAGTAATTCTAAGCAATATTTTTTTATGTAATTAGTTCTAAGCAAGATTTTTCAAAAAACAAGGCGCTACATTATACCAAATGTCAAAATCCAATGTTGTAATAACATTATTAATCATAATTCATTTTGCAGGTCAAGAAATATCCAAAGAATTGAAAAGGAAAAGTGGAACTGCTTTAGAACATCTAAAATTCAGTGCAAATCCCACTTCTAATCAAGACCATACTGCACACGTAAAGCCAAAAACAGGATGATTTAGCCACAAAACTGAAGTCCTGGAGTTTATCTTAGAATGATAGGGAAGAGGATGAACAAGGTGAAGCAGTGGGTGAAAGCACGGTAGAAACTATAAGCAGAGTAGAAATTTCCACTAGAACGGAAGCTGCAATTTTCAGCTATACCTTCGAATAAAAAACAAGTTTTACTACAGGAAACAAATACCAAAAATAGTAAAGGACCTATTTTTTTCTGAATATAGTTCCAAATCATTAAGCACCTTCAGAATGGGTGCATTTTAAAATGAATAGTTATCCAAGTTTCAGTTCACTATTTGACATCTAAACACTGTTTCAAACCCAATGAACAAGAAGATCCAAGGAGATTATGGGTTTTTTTTTTTTTTTTTTTTTAAAAAA
>NW_019268530.1:3155464-3164973 GCF_002738365.1 Cucurbita moschata
TTTTTTTTTTTTTTTTTTTTGAAACAAGGAGGTCATGCTTTAAAGTCGCAACATCAGCCCTTAACTTAGAAGGTACACACCTACAATTGTTCATTTAGGCATATATAGTTTAAAAGAAAAAATAAAAAATAAAATCGTACTAAAAAAATGTGTACATTAAGTCTCCATCTGAAAATTCAAGAAAGACGTAATTTAAAATCAAGATACTTCATAACAAAGAAATGCATATCGTCATAAGTTAATTGACATACATAAAGGGTAAAATTATTATAGCACTAAAAGTGGATGATGTTAAATAATTCATGGAGGATAGGAACATGTACTGATTGAAAATCAGGAAACTATTTGAATCAATCTCATGCCACAGATGATCCACCAAATGTTAAACCAGAATTGAACATACATTCTAAGGCCCAATTTTTAAAGAAATTGGAAGAAATGGCTATTATGAAAAATAGCCAAGAATTGTTTTCTTATGAAATATGGCCACGGCATTTTTAGGGGCACATTTTCCTTCCATTTTTAACCTTGTAAGCAACTTGATGAATAGGCTTCTTAACTTGTGAGTGCGTAACCAAAGATACATATTTTCCAAATTTTAATTTCACAACCCCTGGAATTGTGTAATTAATTTTTAAATTTCACATTGCCTTTCCAAATCTAATAAACTTATTGTATATTATAAAATTGATTCAAACCTTTTACGGTTTATTTCTTTCCAAGTCTAAAATCTAAATACACTATTTTCTATTGTGGCAACCTTCACGATATTTCTTCAGTCAGTTGCATCACCAACTCCATTGATTACTTTCAATTTTCTATCAACTTTTAGATATCTAGATTATTGGTATACTAGGAATCCTAGTATTGAAGTTTCTATCTACCCTAAATTTTCAATGAGATTTAATGATCTCACAAAATTATGAAGTGTTCTTACTCATTTGTATGCATGATGATTACCCCTCAGATTTTTTTTAACAAGACTAAGAACATTTGTTTTGAAGATTTGGTTTGATCCTGTTTTAAATGTTCCCAAAATATTAGGTATTTGCATGTATGAAATTCTAATATTTTTTAAAATTCAACTAAATATTTCTATTATGTGAAAGTTAGATTTTGAGAAAATTAAATCTAAGTTTATTTTTCAACTTTCCAGGTTTTAAATATGCCTCAATTTTGAATTAAGTTTTAGTAATTGTAAGAAATCTTCATGCTTATTTGGGTATGAGATTAGTTGTTTTAGATTTGATTTTATATCTATTTTTAACTACCAAAAAATTTTGATATTTTGTTGTCCACATGATCCCTTGATTTATGAGATTTGTTTTAATTACTCAAATTCCAAGATTTAGATCCATATTTTGCTAAATAATTCCTAATTAATATTCGATTATACTGTTTGCTAACTTATCCAATAAAAAGGTCAGTTGGACACATTTCAAAACCTGCACTAAAATTTGGTCATTCATGTTGCTATCCCTAGTTTTTAAAGTTTTCCTATATATGACATATCCCATTCTCATCTTATTATATGCTGAGACAGATAAGATGACTGGTAAAGTTTTTAAACCATGTAAGTGATGTGGATGATACGCATAATAATACTACTAAAGATACAAATGTCAGATAAATTTCTAGACTTATCAGCCTGAGAGTGCATATGTTATTTACAATCAAATATTGCTTCTCCAAGTATTCAGTAAGATGAAACTCTAGCACTCAAATCTCATGAAAACTGTATCTCTAGAATATTTATATTAACTATTAGTGCTGATGGAGGAAGTGAAAACTCCAAAAGAAAGACATGAAATAACAAACGGAAAGAGAAAGGAATGTCACTAGGAGAAAAAATTAAAAGAGAAAGGAAAAGCAACTTAAAATTGTTCAATGAACCTTCCTAACCAATCATCGTCTACAGTCCAAAAGTGGGTCCACACATTTAAGAATAATGGGGTAATGGGCATCCATAACTTCAAATTTTAATTTTTAAATCAATTTTACATGAAAATGACGAAATATTTTTAAAAGAACTGATAAAGTAATATAGATACCGTATGAACAGGGGTCCATCGCTCACTAGCAAGCTCATAGCCATTGGGATCATCACCAGGAGGATGAAGGATTGAAATACAAACACGCCCATCAGGATAAACTACAATTTAGTAAACAACTTCAATCTCAAAATGCTTCAATGAGAAGAAATAGAACATCAAATAATATAATAACAAGAGTAACAGACCATTAGGATGCCAAAGCTCAGAAGTAAACTTCACAGACGGAGGACTATTAGGATAATTTGATGGAAAACTCATAATGGCATTAAAGAAACCCCCCTCGCTGCAATAAGATTATTATAACATCGTTAGATAGATATTCCGACATTAACCAGTACAAGAATAACCAAACTAACTTCACGTGGTCAAGGCTGGAAAAATATTAGAACATCCAAACATCCGCAAATTAGAATTTAAGGGCGTTTCCTTCCCAGATTCTGGAAGGAGAGAAAGTAAAAACAAGAAGTGGGCAATGAAGGACGCAAAATAACAGTAACTAGACTAAAGCACAAGAGAAATAAGGTAAATCAATACCTAAAACATTAAAGGCATTAAAATCTCCCAATTCTAATCCAAGAACAAGATAAGGAAAAAAAAAACCCCAACTCCCGAAAAATTAAACAAAGGCCACAATCCCAAATCTTAATTAAATTCAATACAAACCAACAATACCAGGTAATAACAAACAGTATAAACCCTAAACCAAACCAAACCAAACAAAACGGTCACATCTACAAAACAAAAACGAAAATTCGTAGCAGTATACACATACTAAAGCGTATCAGGGGGGCCAATAATCGTGACACTCCATTCAAATATATTGCTCTCATCGACAAGACCAGCGGAGAAGCCATCGACGGGGTTCTTGCAGAGATCTGAAAGGCATGAAACAGAAGGTAACAGGACAGTTGAAAAAGGAACATCGAAATAAACCCTACGAGTCGAGGATTTCACAGAATCAGATTAAGAGAATCGAATTCATGAAAATAAAATCCACCTTTAAGCTGCTTCTGAAGGAGGAGACTTGCTTGAGAAACAGCCATGGAAGAACGGTTGGATTCGGCGAGACCTTCGAGCTCCTCGATTGCGAACGAACGGAAGAGGAAGAGGAAGAGAGAGAGAGAGAGAGTAAAGAAATCGCTCCGTTACGTTATTTATAATTATATAGACGAAAGTTTACGGAATGTGGACTCTTTGGCCTGTGTGGGTCGGGAATGGAAAAGAAAAACGAATAATCGCCAATGAGAGCATGCCACGTATACGCATTCGGAATCTCATGCATCTCTACGGTCCGAGTACCCCACTGGATTTTAACTAATTATTCTCCCTTCCACTTCACTGAACGCATATCTTTTCCAAAAATTTAATAAATATATTCTTTTAGATTCGTCAAAATTAATATATTAATAAATAATATCAACAAATTAATATTAATAAATATCAATGACGGTTAAGATTTTCATCTCTTTCATCAGATTTGCCTATTCACTTCTCACCAAATTGCTATTAGATTTTAATTGACACAAAGATTGTATAATTGTAATTTAATAAACATTTATAAAAAAATAAGTTTTTAACAGAAAAAAGTATATTATAAAAAAATCTCATAAACTCGATAATTTAAAATGACTCGTACAAAAAACGCAACTTTCCTATTCTATGAAACAAAGGTGTGAAAGATAATATTAGGAGGTCGGAGGAACCAATTCTCTATATTCGAAAATTGAAATAGAAAGATGATTTGAAAAATAAGGACCCCTTTATTCCAACATGCAACTTGGAAATCTATGCTTAAAGTCCGTATGGGTATGAATAGGAGTGGTCACCTAATAGGGCACATTCACTCCCATATATATTTCAGCTCTTGATTCTAGGTGATATGAATTAAGACATCAATCATGCAATATAAATTACAGGGAAAATGTTTTTAAAATGTTGTTCAAATTATCTCCAAGATATTGCAATTCATGTCACATTAAACAACAATCAAATTTCATTTATTTTTTTTAAGAATCTTTAATTTATTTCAAGACTTCTATTTACCTCGAGGTTACATTTAGTTAGAACTCTTAAAATGTCTCATTAAAGGTCAAGAGTAAACTTGATTAAAAAAAAAAGCACTTGTGCTCTCCTTTAGCCAATTGTTAAAGTTTATTTCTAATTCTATGCGGTTTAAATTATATGTTTAGAACCATTCAAGCTTGACATGATTGATGTTGATTGTGGAGTAATGCCTTCACATATTTGATCAACAAAGTAATTCAAATTTTACATTTCCTTAAAGTTATTCCTTATTACTAGGGGTTGTATATGCTGTATTTATATCTTCTATGTAGCTCTTTGCCTAAAATATTTTGAGTCAGTACAAATCTAAGGAGATGTCGAGGGGAACACATTTTTGTGCGTACCTAGATATAATCATGTGAGTGCAAGCACCAAGTTCTTCCGTTAGCATTATGGAGATTGTTCTTTTGTAAGATGATATTCTTAAAATGATTCTCAGCATAAAGCAGTCACCTCAGCTGTTGTTCGAGGCTTGGTTCTTTGGATGCTTGGTGCAACAAAAAGTGAGCCAAAGTAATTGTTTAGGGAGAATGAATATGAGCTCAATATTATTCGGCCATGTAAACACATAAAGAAATGACCACAAAAGGGGATTAGCCAATAAGGCTCTTTGGTAGACCCTCAAAGAGCCAGCTAAAGGGTCGGCTGAACCAATCTTACGAGAGGTCGATCTAAACGAACAACCTTTTTTAAGTTCGATCGAACCCTTAAATCAATCCTTCATGGGTTCGATCAAGTTTGGCTCGACATCTTCTTGGACCTTGAGCTAAATTGTCCCATCTTACTTGGCCCTCCACCAAAGTGCCCCGCTCAAAGCCGCATATGAATCTTTTGACTCAATTCTATGGTTAATTTTTACCCAAACAGTAATTATTCTCTATTTATAATTTTTTTTAATCTTTTTATCTGTTAATTTTAATAAAATATTTTAGTCAAATTAATGGGTTTGAAAGCAATATAAAATAAAGAATTTAGGAATTAATTAAAACTAAGTAATAACCTTAAAGATTTAGTTTGAAGAGTAAAATAATACAATTGGTTACAGTCAAAATTACTATCAAATGGTTTTAAAATATAGATTAAAATTACAAAATAATAGCCAAAATTATTATCAGATGGTTTTGGAAACAATATAAATTAAAGAATTGAGGATTTAATTCAATATGAAATTATAATTTAATGATAAACTTTTAAGCATGAATTTTATCGAAATTATTTGATCTATTGAATATAAAATTTAATTTTATATTGAATAAAACTCTAAACTTTTAATTTTTTTTATTTAACCTATCTGTAAGTATAAAAATCGTAAAATTGATGGTGGGTTACTAGAATGCAAATTAAAAATGCATGAATTTATTAACTATAAAATTGAAAGTTTAAAAATTAAAAAATATATTAAAGTTTATCCATTTTATTAGATATTTTTTAAAATTTATGAAGTAAATAGAGAAAAAAAATATATAATTTAATTAAATTTTAAAACAAAAATAAAATTTAACCCTATGATCTTTTTTTAAAAAATTAAATCTATTTTTGAAATTTAACCATTTCGCTTTGCGCCTGTATTTAATAATTTAATAATTTAATAAAGATGTATTTAATAATTTATTTCATATTTACTAATTTAATTAAAACAAAATAAAATTTTAATTTAATTTAAATTAAAACAAAATTATAATTTATTTAAATTTTCAACAAAATAAAATTCAACCCTATGATATTAAAAAAAAAAAAAAAAGATAAAGATGTATTTAATAATTTATTTCATATTTACTGATTTAACTTGAAAGAAATCTCCACCAACAACATTAATTATGACTAATAATTAATCTAAAATGATAAAAAGTTTACCAAGCAACTCAAATTAAAAGGAAAATCAAATTCCAAATAAGGTAAAAAATGCTTAATAAAGGATAAAATCAGACCAATTTAGAAAGAGGCCAAAGCCAGCTTCATAGATGGAAGCTAAGGACGAACAAATCACATTATTTTCATTAAATAATTTTTATTTTGTCTCCTAATTAGAATTAGTTTATTTATTACTTTAAGATCCATATACTTAGTAAGGTAAAAAATTACTTTATAAACTTTAAAAACAATTAAATGTGTTTTAAAGTGCTTTTCGCAAATCCACTTTAATTATGAACACTTTTACAAAATATTTTGTTTTAATACTTAATTTACAAAAAAGTAAAGAACATCCTCGAGGATTCTTGAAGAACCAGAAAATGTTTAGTTTAGATAAGGGGTAAGGATTTGTTAGTCATTAGGTGTTACAAAAGTTTGTATGATATCAAAATAAATCAATTATTAATGACCACTTTTAATTAAAAAATATTTTAAGTTTAAAGTACAGTGTGAACATATTAAAGAACACAAATAAAAAGAATTTTTTCTTATTTTAAGTTTAAAGTAGGGTGACTAACAACGTATGTTTAATATAGGAGAGTTACCTTTACGATCAAAGACTATGAACGTTGAGATATATATATTTTGTTGTTTAAGGCTTAAGACTATGATTAATCATATTTGATTGATTCTAAATATGCAATCAAAATATTAAAGTTATATATATATAAAAAAAAATTAGACTGACCGAGCAAAAAGAGTTATCTCAACCATTTTTATCCATAAACATTCTGTTTTTTGTCATAGAAAATAACCTAAATCCTAAAAACTCGATCAACTCAACCTAATATGAATTATTTTTATTGGGTTGGATTCAAATATGTGTATATATATTTTTTTAAGATTGGGTTGGACCAAATCAACTCAACCTAATATGAACAATTTTTAAGGGGCAAAACGGTCTTTTCCTCCTCTGTCCTAGCCCAACGGCACCACTTTTCCTCTTCCCCCTATAAAACCCTTACCAGATCCTTCACTTCCTTTCAACAACTAATCTCAGAGCTTGCTTTTCTCTGTAATCTTCATCAATGGCGTTCTCTTCCCTCTCTCTCTCTTTCCTCCTCGCTTTACTTTATCTCTCCGAAGCCACGTCTCCGGGCAGCGGCCTCATGCTGACCCTGGTCAACAACTGCCCGTACCCAATCTGGCCCGCAATCCAGCCCAACGCCGGTCACCCTGTTCTGGAACGCGGCGGCTTCTTCCTCCCATCCTTCTCACACCGCTCCTTCCCAGCTCCCTACGAGCACTGGTCGGGCCGAGTCTGGGCGCGAACCGGCTGCGTCGGTCAGAACGACTTCCTAACCTGCCAGACCGGTGACTGCGGCGGGAAACTCGAATGCAACGGCGCCGGTGGGAAAACCCCAGCCACTCTAGCACAGTTCACCCTCCACCACGGCCACAAAGATTTCTCCTCCTACGGCGTGAGTCTAGTCGATGGCTTTAACATTCCCTTAACCGTGACCCCACATGAAGGCCAAGGCGTGTGCCCTGTGGTGGGCTGTAAAGCCAACCTCCTCGAGACGTGCCCACGTGAGCTCCAGGCCCACGCGCCTGGCCAACACGCTAAAGTGATAGCCTGCAAGAGCGGGTGCGAGGCGTTGAACACTGACGCACTCTGCTGCAGAGGGCAATACAACAGCCCAGAGATCTGCAAGCCGTCCGCGTTTTCATTGTTTTACAAACACGCTTGTCCATCCACTTTCACGTACGCCCACGACACTCCATCGCTGATGCACGAGTGCGCCGCTCCCCATGAGCTCAAAGTCATATTCTGCCATTAATCAATCCATCCCGACATACCAACCCGGTTGCTCTGTGTTATGGAATGTAATTTAGGATTTCTTGTGGTTGTTAATCCGTAAGTGTTGTGTTTCTGTCTTTGCCACTCTTGTTAAATAAAGGGCATTAAAAAAAATTGTTTTTTTTTTTTGCTTTTTTTGAGAGATCTGAGGGAGTTTGGTACAGAGCAGCTGAGAATGAGAAAGGTAAGTGGGGGTGGCTGTGGCATAGGCCAATCCAATCGACGGGCTTCTGGCCACGGCCGTAAAATTAGGAAGTTGTTTCTTTTATGGCTTTTTCACGTGATATGCTGTGATCCTTGCTACTGCTTGTACCTGACCTGCCATGTCTGGCTCTGTTTTAAAGAAAGTTAAAAAGTTTTTTTGAAGTCCACACCCAACAACGGCTTTATCTACAAAGAAAGAACATATATAAACAACAAATTTGGTTCGAATGATTTAAAAGTTTCCATATGGTCCCTACCCCGTTTGAATTTAGTATTGAATACTCACTGTAGTTAGTATTTTTTTTTTTTTTTGGCTTATGCTGTGTGAAACCCACCACTTTAAGAGTGTTATTTGAATACATGTACTTTACACGTGTCTTTATTGTGTGTCGATTTAATTTTTGAACTTTAATAGAGTAAGAATTTAATGGATACTTTATAATAAAATAATGAAAATTTAGAAAATTGAATTGGGTAGGACAGTCTCTCTTCCTCTCTTTTCCTCTACAAACTCATATTGTTCGGTTTGTGTAATAGAATCCTCAAGTGTTAAAGAAATTGTGAGTTTCGAAAGTGTAGTCATAGTGACTCAAGTGTTGAACAAAGAAGTTGTGAGCTTGATTAGGAGGAAGCTTAATGGTGTAGTTTGCTTGAGGACTCTAGAGAAGTTGTCATTAAGGAAGCTTCAGAAGGAGTTCTTAAAGGAGGCTCAATGATGTATTTTGTTGGAGGAGAGAATTGTTGGAGTCTCTCCTTGAGTAATGCAGCGGAAGAACACGAGTATATAATTTAAGAACACTATCTCTATTGGTAAGAGGTTTTTTGAGAAGATCAAAAGTAAATCCATGAGGGCTTGAGCTCAGTGGATAATATCAGTGATCTCCATAAATTTATGCTCAAAGTTCATATTCTAGTATGACTCGAAGAGAGAATCATTTTCCATAAGGTTTCATTGTTCGATTTGATTTGAGTTTAAACCATAAAATTTTGGATTTTGCATTGAAGCACATGTTACATTTGAAGTTAGATTAACGAAATTAAAATTGAACTTGAATAATCTAACTAATTACATTTGAACAAATTTTTAATAAAATTTATGATATCGAAATTTCATTTTGAAAAAAATGTCTATAGCACGTCATGAGACACTATGACAGATGAGACTTGACTCAACTATTTAGGTGCATTTCCACAAGTTCGATGAAGTCTCTTGAATAATAGAGTAAAAATGAAATCCTAATTTGATGTTAAATCATCACGTAACTAAAATATCTTCCCTTAAAATGCTTCGAAGAGAAATTTAAAAAATGAAAAACAATAAACTTTGAATAAAATGGGTTGGTATCATATCATGTCATATATCCATTTTTTCTTATTATTATTTTTACAAACAATGGTCATAAATCACATACAATCATGCCTCATAGGTTTTGAGCAAAAAAAAAAAAAAAAAAAAAAAAAAAAAAAAAAAAAAA
>NW_019268530.1:3164983-3187862 GCF_002738365.1 Cucurbita moschata
TACTCACTGTAGTTAGTATTTTTTTTTTTTTTTGGCTTATGCTGTGTGAAACCCACCACTTTAAGAGTGTTATTTGAATACATGTACTTTACACGTGTCTTTATTGTGTGTCGATTTAATTTTTGAACTTTAATAGAGTAAGAATTTAATGGATACTTTATAATAAAATAATGAAAATTTAGAAAATTGAATTGGGTAGGACAGTCTCTCTTCCTCTCTTTTCCTCTACAAACTCATATTGTTCGGTTTGTGTAATAGAATCCTCAAGTGTTAAAGAAATTGTGAGTTTCGAAAGTGTAGTCATAGTGACTCAAGTGTTGAACAAAGAAGTTGTGAGCTTGATTAGGAGGAAGCTTAATGGTGTAGTTTGCTTGAGGACTCTAGAGAAGTTGTCATTAAGGAAGCTTCAGAAGGAGTTCTTAAAGGAGGCTCAATGATGTATTTTGTTGGAGGAGAGAATTGTTGGAGTCTCTCCTTGAGTAATGCAGCGGAAGAACACGAGTATATAATTTAAGAACACTATCTCTATTGGTAAGAGGTTTTTTGAGAAGATCAAAAGTAAATCCATGAGGGCTTGAGCTCAGTGGATAATATCAGTGATCTCCATAAATTTATGCTCAAAGTTCATATTCTAGTATGACTCGAAGAGAGAATCATTTTCCATAAGGTTTCATTGTTCGATTTGATTTGAGTTTAAACCATAAAATTTTGGATTTTGCATTGAAGCACATGTTACATTTGAAGTTAGATTAACGAAATTAAAATTGAACTTGAATAATCTAACTAATTACATTTGAACAAATTTTTAATAAAATTTATGATATCGAAATTTCATTTTGAAAAAAATGTCTATAGCACGTCATGAGACACTATGACAGATGAGACTTGACTCAACTATTTAGGTGCATTTCCACAAGTTCGATGAAGTCTCTTGAATAATAGAGTAAAAATGAAATCCTAATTTGATGTTAAATCATCACGTAACTAAAATATCTTCCCTTAAAATGCTTCGAAGAGAAATTTAAAAAATGAAAAACAATAAACTTTGAATAAAATGGGTTGGTATCATATCATGTCATATATCCATTTTTTCTTATTATTATTTTTACAAACAATGGTCATAAATCACATACAATCATGCCTCATAGGTTTTGAGCAAAAAAAAAAAAAAAAAGAAAGAAAAAGAAAAAGAAAAAGGAGAAAGCAATACTTGAAAGTTTCCAACATGGGTGGCCAATGATCTTCAATGGGAAGATTGTGTTCATTACCTCTAGATTTTGTTGATTACAATTTATTATCGTTTAACATCATCATTTGATTGTTAATATGACAATAATGAGCTAAGAGTTATAATTTAACATGATATGGCAATGCATGCATGAAAAGAATCGGTTGATTACGTAAAATAAAAGATTGGTGTTTTAAATGTATTTTAAATGTATTCCACTCGATCGTCTCATCAAGTTTTTGTCTCTATCTATTTTTATTTATCTAGTTGATCCACTCTCGTATCATCCATCAAAAATCACCCCTTGTAAGCCCAATTAACGTGCTAGTTAATATACTAATAACATTATCTTTTTAAAATCAAAATCTAAGATTGGATGATGTAATGCTCGATTAATCAAAATCACAATGAAGGGTAGGAATTCCTCATTTTCCCATCTTACTAATCATAATGAAGAGTAAGCAATCAATCAAAGGTATCTCAAAATAGGTCAGGATGCATCGGAACAGTTGATGATCGGTTTAGTCTCATCCTAGAA
This sequence comes from Cucurbita moschata, assembly GCF_002738365.1. NCBI lineage: Eukaryota > Viridiplantae > Streptophyta > Magnoliopsida > Cucurbitales > Cucurbitaceae > Cucurbita > Cucurbita moschata. The sequence continues at coordinate 3,166,750 of NW_019268530.1, forward strand.
TCTATAACCTATTTATACCATTTTTTTTTTCAAAGAAAGAAGGGTCGATTTAAGCTCCTTCCCTTCCCCTCCCTCCCCTGCATAGCTACATGAGCAGGTACTATGAAAAGTGCCATGGTTATCTCAATTAATAGCTTTAGAAACATCATGATCATTGAGAAGTCTCAAACCACACAACAATTCAGAAAGATTTTGGTAGCAAACCATTATAAATCAAGATGGGCGATTCACCTGAAAAAGCTTCAGCCAATTCAAGAGGGTGATTCATCCTGCTGCTTTCATTTAACCTTGTTAAATGCCATAATTTCTCATTGCTACTCTGGAACTGTCATGACAAAACGTTGCAGGATGGTTTAACCAAAAAGAAAACTAGTTGAATTTATCTGCACTATATTGAAAAATGAATTAGCCATAAGAAATAGTGGTCATCACTATGTTTCAACTACGTCGCGATGTGTCAACATATACACGGCTCAAAATTGCCTACAAATATATTAGTATATAGTTTTCATACTGCACGTTTCCTCTTTGATCGCTTGCTTCTCTTCTGTCGATTATAGGTTGGGATGTCTTTGTCTGCACCTGACGCATATGCCTCTTCTAGACTGTCCTCACCCTGCTAAACACTTCCAATTAGTTTTTGATCAAAGCCTAATCAATCGGCATAATGATATATCATACCAGCCAGCCATCAGTTATCATATAAATTAATGATCAAGTCATACTACAAAGAAAGCAATGATCTTAATAGGATTATCATACCATGCACTAGAAAATTCATCATATCTGCAATTCAAACCATAAACCATGTATAAACGATGTATTTGACCTTTTACTTGCATAACCATTTATACTGCACCGTTGAATCAAACCATACAATTTATAATCCAATACCAACACTTGAAACAAATGGAGCTATATATTATTGGCTGAGGAAGGATCACGTGAGAAGAAACTAATCGTGTTGGATTAGATTGAGAAACTCGACATTTAATATGTCATGGTTATGTTGATGTCTGAGTCTGTGACTGAAATTTTATATTTCGAAGTACATTTAAAGATATAGGTGATTTTACTTAAATTATCTATAAATGGAGTTAGAGAAAACTGTGCCTTAACCTATGGAATGTAATCCTCTCTCTAGGTGGAAATAGATGGCAGGAATTAGTATTGACCAACATCGGGCGTTTTGGAAGCTTAAAGATTTGGATGCTTAAGCTCAACAGGATTTGGTCGGTGAGTCATCAGATTTACCTCCTAGATGTAACCCCAATCAAGTGAAGCCACCGCTGGCTGATATTGTTCTTTTTGGACTGGCTTCCCCTCAAGATTTTTAAAACGTGTCTGTTAGGGAGATGTTTACACACCCTTGTAAAACAATGTTTCATTCCCCTTTCCAACCACGTGGGATTTCACAATCCACCCCCCTATAGGGCCCAACATCCTCGCTAGCACTCATTCCCCTCTCCAATCGATGTGGGATCTCACAATCCACCCCTTCGAGGGCCAGCGTCCTCGCTGGCACTCGCTCCCCTCTCCAATCGAAATGAGATTTCACATTTTTCCCAGATGAATTATGTTTGGATGGAATCTGTTTTATCTGCAAAACTCTTATTCTTTATCCTTTTTTCAAGTCCCGTGGATGGCTTCTAACATTAGAAAAAGACTAGCAAATTTCTATCGCCTCTAAGGGGAAGCCTTCTGGTCATTCCACTTAACTGCTGACCTTTTTCTCTTAGAAGCTTAGAATCCCAAGATCACCTCTTGCATTTCTCAAACACTAAATCCTTATGGTGCACCTTTCGGACACTTTAAAACTTTAGTTGGTGTGCTCCTCTATCAAGGTTTGACCCTACTTCCACTCGGCCCCAGTATCAAGCAAAAAGGGAAGGTATTGTGTTTGCTATCAAGAGACCTTTGAGAAATTTGGATAGAAAAAACCAATGAAAATTTTCTTAACCTGTAAAAGAGTTGAAAAGAGTGGGAGCTCGCTCACTATAGGGCCTTTTTTGCTGTTTTCTTGACAAATTCCATTTGATTCTTTATGGATTAATACCCATTGGAATTTTTTTCAATGTGTTTTTAATGCAAGTCTCAACAGTTTCCTATAATATATATGCTCTCCCTTTAGAGGTATCAGTATAGCAAACAAAAGAGAGAGCTAAATGTTTAATCCCGCAGTAATGGTTGCAGTAAGTTTGTTTGGGATTTATACTTTCAAGTAAAAAAAAACATTCAACATTGAGTATATTACCTTCTCTGATGTCTCCTCATCATACTCATCCTCATTATCAGACTCAGAAGCCAAAGTCAGAATCTCTGCTGATCGAGCTGCCTTGCTTAACTTATTCTTCTTCTCGTCTTCCCTCAACTGCTTAAATCTGTTTTTCACTTTCTTTTGGTCATTAAAGGAAACATAAAGCATGTCAATAAGCCTCTTCGGTATAAAAATTACCTGTCACCCGTTCTTTCTGATTCGGACGTTCGTTTGGCACGTCCTGCTGTTATGATTCCAGAAGCATCCTCATTTACAACAGGCTTTGCACCTCCTAATTTGCGTAACCATACTTGCTGAGCCGTGCTGAGAACATTGTTGGTGAACCTAACATATGACATGATTATTTGCTAATGTCAGCCAGTTTGTCTAAGAATAATATATGTAGCATGTCTAATTTAGGAAAACATAGGCACTTGTGATGTCTCAGCAAATGCATGTTAATAAGAGCACAACAGAGGAAGATGTACACTTAGAAAATTAGAACCATCACAAGAAACTAACCAGTAAATTGATAACCCTGATGGAACAGACAAGGAGAAGTAACCGATCATGAGGGGAAGAAACTTGAAAATAAGGAGTGTGTTCTTTTGTGTTGGATCATCAGTCTGAATAAAGCAAATCAAATTCAGAATGCTTAAAGAGAAAGTTGAAATGGTCGATTAAACAGCAGATAAACTTGAGATATGTTTTCACCTGGGGAGGCTTCATGATTTCCATTGATACATACTGAGATACGACAAGGAGAACAGGTAATACAAGGTACGCTGCAGTGTCAGACCAGCCCAATGGTGGATGGCCATCCTGCAGATAAATAAATACAAAACTCAGGCAGGATTTTCTTAATTGCTAGTGGTATCATTTCGATTTTTATTTTCTGTTTGGAAGAAACCAAATTTTTGGCCAGACTGAAAGGCTTATGGCACAACTTTTTATTGTGAAAAAAAATTGAATTTTATGTTGGAATTATTATCATTTACTTAGGGATTCTACTTCTTTCACTTGGTAAGGTTTTGATTTAATGAATCGACTCTACTCTACTCTCCTCTCCTTTCCTCTCCTGTAAAGTTCAGGTAAATAAATAAGGGTCAAAGGTGAAGAATTGACTTTTTCTTAGTGCTTGCTCATTACTGTATCCGTATCGAAGATATGCAACAAAGTGTTCGGGATACTATTATTCCAACGGTTAGACCTTTTTTGGATATAGTATCTCTATTTCAATTTTTTGTGGTACGGAAATGAAAAGACTAGAAAGATTGGACAAGAGATGAAAATCCACTTCAGTCTCAAACCCTTGACCCAATCCCTCTACTACCAACACTAACCTCATTGGGGGTGCAAGGGTACAGCCCACAGAATGATTTAGGATTTTCTATTAAGCCAGTGGTACAATGCCCTTGACAAGTATAAACTACATATTCAAAATATGGGCCTCACATATTGTCGATATTTGGCTCAATATAGTCTCAAGCCAACTCATGATAATTAGCTTAATATCATTGGTCGTTGACATCAACTACATTTCCAATATGATGACAATATGTCATAGAGAAAAAAGGACCCTATTCCTATCATCATGACACATCGTAGTGATATATTCATACATGCATACTGCTAAAGGTGAAATTGTATAAAACTTTCGAACTGCTTTAGAGAAAGAAGAATGAAGCAGAGAACTTTATTATTGTTTTATATATGGAAGAGAGCAACTTTATTGAACGAAAAGTATTTTTAAGAAGAGAAGAACTAAAAAACTTGTAATCAATGTGAAGAGGACGAAATCATTTTTAATGGAAAAACCAATCAAAATCAAAACAGTACTTACACGCCTATAAACAAAAGAACCAACCGAACGGAGCCATAACAGAACTTATATATCATAGATAAAATATACAGAAAAAGGGATCATCCTAAAAAAGGGTGCGACGGATAATCATAAAAGTCCTGAGAAAAAGATGTCCATAGAGATGCGTTTTATCTTGCTAAAGACCAACCTACCCAGAATCTCTCGACACTTTAAAATCTATTCTATTCCTCTCAAGCCAAATGCTTGATAAAACTACAAAAGCAAAGAACTTGCACCCCAAGAACTCTTTATTCGTGCCAAAACAAAGAGAGAAACAAGACTTTGTCATTAAACAACAATATTTGTTATGAGCCAAATAGATGCCAAATGACTCCAAAGACAACTCTGAAATTGAAGGCGTAAACTAACATCTACAAAAAAAAAAAGCATGATCCAAATCTTTAAACGTACTCTTACAAAAAAAACTTTAACCAACACAAAAATTCTATAGCCTCTACAACAGAAAAACCAATGAGTGCCTCAAAGGGAGGGGGCATACAAGACACGACAGATGTTAAAAAGACCAACAAGTCAATCCACGGAAAAATTGGTGTCCTAAACCAAATGTTCAGTCCTTGGACCAGCCCCCACAAACTGAGAGCTGCTTAGAAGGGTGAGACCTGTTAGATAACCCTACGCTACAAAAAAATCTGTTCCAAAGAGAAACATAATTCAGGCAACATAAGTCATAAAAATGTGGAATTCAGTTTACCACAAAAGGAAACAACCAAGAGATTCCCGCTCCACTTTGTCGAGCAGCAATAGTAGTTGGTCCACCAAGAGAAGGAATCCAAAAGAAACCTTCTGTGAATAATCCCTTTAAGAATTAGCCATATTAGAAATAACAAATTAGCTGTGTGCCAAGTGACCGAAATAATCATCAATAACCATACAAAGCAAAGTTCAATTACCTCATTTGCCACATTCGAAAGGGCTTGATATAGTCCAATCCAGACTGGTATGGTGGCCAAAGTTGGGAAACAGCCTACAGAAACAGGGTACTAATGAGGTCAAAGTATGCATAGATATCAAGAAAGATCATAACAATGAAAATAATGGTTAAGTACAACAGCATGTGAAAAAAACAGAACAGACTCATGAGTACTTTGTACCTGCTAGAGGATTAACTCCAGCTTGTCTATAAAGCCGTGATGTCTCAAGTTGTATTCTTTCCTTAAGAATAGAGAAAATAATACGATAGAAGGAAGCAATTACTTTATAATTGAAACAAGAGAGGAAAACCCTCAATCCAAGCTCAGAACTCAGAAGTTCGTTAGCTTCCATAAAGAACAGAAATGCCTCACCTGATTGCCAGCGTATCTTTGTTGGATGGCTTTAATCTTTGGTTGAAGATTTTGCATAGCCAATGTTGACTCAACCTTAAATCCCAAAAGCATTCATTACCCGTTATGAGAAATTTGTAAGTACATAAGGGATTCCCTTGTCAACTGTCATGGCAAAACCGACTAACCTGTTGCTTGGTGAGAGGAAAAGTTGCAACCTTAACGATAATAGTAAGTAAAATAATTGCAAACCCATATGCATATGGCACATGCACAGCCGAAAGTCCATCCTTCAACACCTGACACAGTTTAATTTGACATAGTTTCATCGTCCAGACACAGAGCAACATCGAAAAATAGATAACCATTTTGGAAAAAGCCATAAAAAGGTAACAGCAGATTCATTGTTCCTCTATGCATATTGCTTGATATCATCCATACCCCAAGAAGGGCTCATATGAATTGAATTATCAATTCAACACTGAATACATATGAAATACATCTCAGATTTTCTTTTCCACAATAGAGTAATTAACAAGAGCTCATATGAATTGAATTTATCAATAAAAACAAGGCGAGTTTTATATATGCGTAAGCTTACTTTAAGAACGACTTCCATGGCATCGGAGATAAATCCAAACCATCCACCGTTCTTCTGCACCGCGGTATCAGCGGAACTCGATGCGGCGCCACCAGAAACAGTCGAATCCACAGCAACCGCTGCATCAGCAAGTGTGTAGAGCAGGCCTTCGGTCCTGCTAACAATTGCCTCGAAATTGAAGGTGGAATCAAAGGTATGGATGGGGGGAAGTTCATGGAAGCTGAAATTGACTCTTGTGGCGACGTGTCTCCGGTGAGGAAGAGTGTGGAGACGGCCATGGCGAGAGAGAGAAGGAAGAGAAGAACCAACGAAGGGGGAGGATGAAATTAGGGTTTTCGCCATGGAAGAGTCAGATTCAGCAAGGAATCCAGAGAGAAATTCAGCTTCGCATGAGAGAGAGAGAGAGAGAGAGGAAATGGTTGATGACGAAAGGGGCTGGCAGTCCAGTGGAGGAGGAAGAAGGTGCGGAAATCAAATCGAATTATCCACTTTGCTATCGGAATGGCGAAGAGGAAGTGCCACGCTGTACTCTTCCACACGTGCGGAGAAAAAACTTAAATTCTTTTTAAAAAATCAAAATTATATTTTATTTAAATTACGTTATATTATAATACAAAACGACTCTATTATATTAAACTTAATTAGATTAAAAAAAACTAATTATTATATTAGTTTTAAATAATTTGAAAAACTAATTGCATCGATAAAAACCTATAGAACTAATTTCAATTAATTATAAAATAATTGTAATAATGCTTACATTATTTTAGATACAATGAATTCATGCATCTTGATTTGGGCACGCAAGTGAGACTATTTGTATGCATTTGAACGTGAAATTACATACGAAGTGTGACAATTAACAATTTCACATTACGAGAATGGTAGTAAACTCGCTAAATTATTAATCAAGTTTTTTTTTATTTCATTTCTAAAATGTACCTACCATATATGAATGAGTCTGTATGGTGGATGTTTTCATTTATTTTTATTTTAAAATTAAAGCAAATGTGGTAAATAAAATGGATATTCCTGGATTAACCCTAAAAGAAATAACAAAATTCAAGAGAAAAAAAAAACTCTAAAATCAGAAAAAATTGAAATGATTAACCCCACAAATAAAAATCCTCCCTTTTTTCAAACACGTTTTTCTTACAGAAAAAATTCAAAGTAAGTTCGACAGCCGCCAGAAGACTCGTCGGCAGACATTCCAGAAGATGCCGTTGCCGCCTCCGCGTGCGGCGGAGGCGGCGACGGCGACGGCGGCGGTCCAGCTTGTAAATCTCCAGTTGGGTGAGTGGGAAAAAGAGAGAGAGTTTGGGTGGTGGGGTTGTCATTTTGACATGAATGGTACCCAAAGCCGCCATTATGTGATCTCCTCATCTTGGAATTGCTTTGTTGCTGTGGATAAACCCCGACGTTGTTCTGATGTACGTAGTATGGGCTGCAAACCACTGTTCATAAAAAAAATTGAAAATTTAGCCAAAAAAAAAAAAAAAAAAAAAAACCTTTAAAAATACATATACAGTTAATTTTTTTTTACCATTCTTACGGTGTTTAAAAAATAGTAATGAAATTTTATTACTATGAATATATGGACAGAAACCATCTAACACCTCTTATATCATATTTAAATTTTTATTTTTTATTTTTTATTTTTAAAGTCGAAGAGTATTAATGTTTTGAAAGTTTATGAGTATTTTTTAGGTATGGTATTAACGATATATTTGTAAAATAACCGTATTTTTAACTTTAAAAAAAAATTAATTTAATTTATTATTATTTTTTTTTACTTTTAAAAAAGTTTAAGAGTATATGAAAGATATTTTAAAATTAAAGTATTAATTATTTTTCTTTTAAATTTTTTTAGAAAACTTAAAAAGAATATTTTTTTTAAAAGGTATTTTTTTAATAGATAAAATAAAAAATAATTTTATTAAGTCAAGTCTGCCCTTTTTCGAAACTTTGGGCCCCCGATTTGAGTTGCTTGCAACAAAAGCCAGCCCACCAGTTCGCTTTACAGCAATAGTTGTGTAAATGAAGGGTATTTATGTAAAATGTCAGTGAGCTTCTGCTTCTCTATATAAAGGCGAAGAACGGAGGAACACAGAGAGGTTTGCGCGCGAAAGTTTGGCGTTCCTAAAGTTGCTCTGACGAGGAGAAGGTTGATATTAGGGTTCGGAATTATCGGTGCCTCACTATGTTGTTTGCAAACTCAGGTATGTTTCAATGTTAGATTGATCTCATTAATGGTATTTACTTTTGGATTTTGATCGGTTAATCTTTTTTCTAAACTGATGAACGTGATTGCTCTGTCGCACAAATCGTAATTGCTTTAAGATTTCTGTTAGTCGAAATGGAAAAAAAAAAAAAAAATCATTAAACTAGTGATCTTGATCGCTCAGTCTCATAAATCCTAATTACTAGTTTAATTAGTCAACGAGGAGCAAGTCGTTTACTATAAACTAATGATCGCGATTATTCAGTCTCAAAATCCTAACTATCAACAACAAAGAAGATATATACATCATGTTCATCAATCTTATCACATTAGGCCTTTTATAGTCAATCATTTTGATTCTTCTATTTATATTTTTTCCTATTTTACACACGATCCGACGATAAACTGAATCTCTATCGCTTATTTTTAATTCAGACTTTGATGAGTTGCTGCATTACATGTTATTTACGAGTTCAAATCTGCTTCCACGGTGAGCTTTGAAGAAGATCCCGTGTCAGCGTTGCTACCTGAACAGTATTTTTAGGTAAGTATTTTGACGATTTTTCCTCCGTTATACTTCTACTTCTATTACCTTCTATTAAGTTCAACTAGCGCATTGATTTTCTTAATTAGCCATCTGGCATACATATGCTTCTCTGAATGTCGTGCTTCCTAAATTCTTCCGTTTTCGTGCATTATAATGAATTGTATACTTTGGAGTAAGTGAATTTCTTGTGAAAGATATATTTCTTACCATTAAATCTTATACATTCAATAATCGAATCGTTTCTGCTTAAGATCATTACAGATTGTTACGTGCATTTAGGGATGCATTGGTGGTAATATTCTCTAAAGTGTCTTATTCAAAATAGTTTCCTAAAAATCTCATAANCATTTGGGGAAGGAAAATGGGGAGCAAAAGGTGGAAGAGGAAGAAAGTGATTAAAATAAGCCAAAGTAGCGGAATGGTCTTGCTTTTGCTTCTGTCTTTGCCTTGCTTTGTGATTTTGAAACCAATAGAACACATTTTTGCCTTCAATATGCCCATAACTCTTCAACCGATTCGTAATCTGTTGTATTTGCTCAGCACTCGGCGTTCTCACGCCTTGTTCATACAAGTTCTCCAAAATGCTTATTTGCTCCTTCGTCGGATTCCACCGTGAGCTCACCGGAGTTCCGCCTATCTCCGCCGTGACTTCCATACTGCCTTATGATCTCAATTGTATTAGGGTTGAAGTTAGAAGAAAAATCGTGTGTAATAGTGGTGTAATTCTGCATGGGTTCTATATATATATATATATATATAGAAAATAAAGGAAGGGTTTTTATTTTTATTTATTGGTTTTTGGTTTAATTGGCCTCTCATTCTGAATGCCCACACAAAAAAGTGAAAAGGGTTTAATTGTAAACCAATGGGGTGTGTAGGTAGAGGGTGATATGGACGAATGGGGAGAGATATAAGGACATGCGTATCGTTTTTGGCGCTCCAAATCTCTGAAAACATGGTGGGTAGAGGGAGGGACACCGTCTAGGGTTTAGAGTGAAAAGACGAAATTACCCTCGAATAGACAAAGAAATTGTAGGCCAATTTCTAATAACACTAAGAGATGTAGGAATTGTAAGATGAAAAGTTCAATGAGAAAAAAAAAAAGAAAAGGGTTTTGTTGGAATGAATTAAAAAAGAAATGGATATAAAATCTGGGGAATGACAGAGGAAGGGAAAGGCCAAGTAGGTTACGCCATTGAAGAGGGAAGGGAAAGGGTTTTGAAGGATAGGGTGTTGGGGGTTGTAAGGTGTAGGTAAGGGCTAGGCTTTGGGAATTGAAGTGTTAAGGCAATAGAGAAGGATACACAGATTCCATATTTATATATAATATTAGAAGAAGTTGAAGGGTTATGTTTAGATTTATAGAGATTGATTGAGTTTTGTAAGAGTGTGATGTCAGTGTAATTTCAGTAACAAACTTATGAGTAATGCGATTAGTTGTGCTATTCAGGTGGCGTCGCCTCGTTAAACTAAAAACACCCACAGCCACAGCCACACAGCCACACCCACACCCACCTGCTGCTCTATTTTCTGAGCCACTCTCCGCACCACCGAATACGATGCAGATTGGTTCAACTTCCTTTCTTCCTTCTCTCTTTCTTCTTCTGCATGCCATCCTCTCTCTCTCTCTCTCTCTCTCTCTCTCTCTCTCTCTCTCTCTTAACCTCTTCTATTTGGCCATACCCTCTCTCTCTCTCTCTCTCTCATGCAAAGCTGGCTTATAATTCAAAATTACTACTTCACTTGGGATATTAGTAACCCTTTTCAAGGCTTTAGCTTTCAATCTTATTAATGGGCTCAAATGGTTGGGAGAAGAGTTTCACGAATACTATCTCGTTGAAATGAGGTATTTTGGAGGAATTAAAGCAAAATCACGAGAGCTTATACTTATAGTGAACAATATCATACAATTACGGAGAGTCGTGATTTCTAATATAATAGGTTTTTGTAAAAGCTATAAAATGCTCTTGTTTGTCGGAGTACAATGTTTAAAGTTATAACAAATCTTTGAATGGTTAAATTATGGACCAACTTTTTTGTGATTTTAAACGATATAGCTATGTTTCAATAGCATTGGACGATTGCTTTTGTTGTATCTTTTTAGCTTTTGTATGATGTTCTTAATAGTTATAGTACTATTATTGTTTGTTAAATTAATGAAAGATGTTCAATAATAAATACTAAGATCCATAAAATTATAGGATCAATCTTGATGGTATAGTTTAGGGACCAAAAAACTATGTTATAGTGATCATATTCAAGGGCTAAACTGAACATTCTTCTTCATATTTCTTATTTTTTTAATTAAAAAAAACCATATTTTTTTATTAAGATATTCTTATTTAAAGAGTTGATAAAGGCATTAGGCCTATATACATTAAAAAAGTTCAAAAACTTGGGGTGTCCCCCTAGTCTTCAAAGGGATCCATTCTTGTACATAATTCACAATGCCCACAAAAAAAAGTAGCCAAATGTTAATAAATATTAGCAATTTCGATGGCTATAATGCATTTTCGTGCTACAAAAGGTGCCATATTTTAAAAGCTCAAATTCGATAGAGTGAAGCAAAATCTAGACAGATACCTATGAAATACAATAAATCCCACGTTACTATCATCTTTCAGAAGAGTAATGGTGCATTTATGTAGTTTCTAGACTAATTCTACAAGTGTTTCGTACCCAAAATTTGAGTCGGTGAGACTCCATAGATCTCGTTTCATATATTTTCTCATCCATGCTTATGACCATTTCATCATCTTTTAGAAGAGTAATCATGTATCTGCGTCGTTACAAGAAAGCACTTAGCCACCATGAAAGTACAACCAAATTCGAATCGCATAATACGACTACGATTATGAGTCATTAGAACTAAAAACGTTACTTATTGCATCTGCATTAAAAATCAATTCCATAAACGACATCTTATTTTGAAAAAGATACTTCACTAGGTTTGTGAAACTTGAAAGTTTAGTTTTTGAGCTATTCCAACTAATTGCTATAACTAAGGAATCAAGCAAGTACTACAAATGAACTTCCCAACTCTATTTTTGTACTAACTTAATGGAAGGATTGCTAATTCTTACATCATGACACAACCTTTTATAATATGCATCTTCGCATCAGATATGTCGTTTACTTATATGTACAAAATCCTATTTATTCTTCACTCGTATCCAAGGAAAAAAGCAACCTGCAAATTTAACAATAAAACAATTACTATTCATCATGCTCAATTTCGTAGCGTCTCGACATTCTACACAGCTATAGACATGCATGTTTAGTACCACAATTACACACTTGCAGTAGCATAATAGCGATTATGCGATACTTGTTCTAATCCAACGAACAAGTCAACCGTGTGAAATTTAGACTTCACAAACAATGATGACGTATATTCGAGTCTCAAATCACATTTGAAAAAAAAAATATTTTAGAAAATGTGAGTAAATAATGCTAATAAATAATGAGCTATGTGAGACTTTGATAATGTTTGGTCTCTTCGATGGTGAAACTGAGTTGGTTTATTAATTTCCATGGTTTGATACAATCTTTTAGAATATTTGCATCTTCCGACCCGTTAACAATTTACTTGCCTAATTAACATATGTTTTCACATGACACATGTTGATGCACAAATTTAGCTAAAAACAAGTCGTTCAAAGTGAACTAAATATGATGATACAATCTTTTAGGATTCCTCTTCTTTTATTTGTTATTTCTTGAACCTTGGCGAGCATTACTATATTTTTGTTGACAGTTCTCTCGTTTAAAATAGATCGGGTAAGCTCATTCAAAGTGAACTAAATATGATGATTCTAAATATGATGATTCGAAGGGTTGACCTCCCAACTTAAACTCTTGACGAAAGCCATCACCTTTTTGTTGATCCTCAATGTCAGTGTGCAAGATTCATGGTAAAACATTCTTGACCTCTATAGATAATACCAACGGTTGACGATTCACCTAAACTTTTACTCCATTTCATCCAAATACAGTGAGGAGAATGTGGAATTGGGTTTCTCCCAGTGAATGCACGCCCACATAGACTTGGGCGTTGACATGTTTTTTAGTCGCTTAAAAGCCCAATAGACTCAAAGTTTATTGATTAAGAGAATTGTAACCAAAGAAGAATTCGATACATGTATATAAACTTTTGACTTCCAATTGAACATAGTTATTGAACAAAACACGTTATGCATTGATTACAACAGAGATTTAATAAGTAAAAGAAGTGGGAAACAATATAGCGTTTGCCGTTTTGCAAAGTCCCATGTGAGCTGCCCTCCATCGCCAACCATGAGCGCCACAAAAGTCCCAATTACAACGCCTTAATCACGCTCACCCTAGCCCCCACACCCGGCCCCCCACTAAACCCCAACCGAATAAAACCACTCAACTCAATATCACTTCTTCGGTTCTCTGGCTCACAAACAAACACTCAACCGCCCAAACCTCCCTTCATTTCAAATTGAATTATAATATTTTTTGTACTTAGTTTCATTAACATATTTAATTTTTTTAATTTAGGGGTTTTTAATCCCACCCAACTGCTTCGTTTTACACAAATCGTCAGGTCGCTATTTCCCATTAATTTCAAAATTTTCAATCCTCTCTGGGTAGTTGGAGTCTTCCTTCTTCTTCTTCTTCTTCTTCCACTCGAGGGGATGCCAAATTTCATCTCCCAATGGCTTCTTTCACTTGGTTGTATATCGGCTTAGGCTTGGCTCTGGGGTTCCTCTTTTTGGGCATAGTTGCAGAGCTTTACTATCTTCTATGGCGGAACAACAAGAGAATCAATACAACAGGGGTTCAACACGACGCCTACAACAAACCCCGCCCACTTCCTCTGATTCCTTCTGAAACTAACTCCACTCGTGAAATTACCAGAAACCCCCTTGAGAATCGCCATGGATTGGACCTTGAGTTCGGCAGCGGAGAGGATTTGTTGTTGAAGACGGCGGCGGAAGACGATGAACACGATGAGGCAGAGGAAGAGGATGTTGAGCTGATGGCGATTTACAATCTCGCAGGGCAACCGAGATTTCTGTTCACAATCAAAGAGGAAACGAGGGAAGATTTGGAATCTGAGGACGCGAAATCGAGAGGCGATAGAAGCAGAAAAGGGTCAAGAAATCGCAGCTTGAGCGACATAATTACCGCCATTGAAACTCCATTTTTCACTCCAATCGCTTCTCCTCCATTGAAAGCTTCTCCTCTCTGTTCTTTAGATTCATACAAACTCCATGAATTCAATCCGCTCTTCGAATCCTCATCTGAATTGGAGCAGAATCTGAACAGGATGAGATCCTCGCCGCCTCCCAAGTTCAAATTTCTCCGAGATGCAGAGGAGAAACTATACAGAAGATTAATGGAAGAAGCTCAAAAAAGAGGCGAGATCCTAAACACCAAAAACGAACAGAGAAAGCCCTCAAGTTCTTCCCAGGTTCTTCCTCTGGTTTCTTCCCCTCCAGAATTCCGAACACTTCCCAACCACAAGATCACGCCCTTCTCTTAACTTCATTGATTCATAATCCGCTTGTTTATCTGTAAATATATAGTTCCAAGTTTTTTTAATTACGATCTTGTTCTTGTTTCTTGAAGCATTGCTACCATCATTCAAGTATGGTGGATTTTAATTACCTGGATTAAACTTCTAGCATATAATTTTGATCATTCATGTCTAGGCTATCTCTTGTTTATTTACGTGCAATTATTTAATTTCATTTATTTACTAACGTGTTCAATTTTTAATGGAATCATTTAAAAATTAAATTTATTGCAAGAGGAAATATCATATTACGTGAGAAAACAAAAATCTTACGTGCATTGCACCTATTAATAGATTAATATTAGTTGTTCTAAAAATTAAAATAAAAAGTGAAAAAGGGTTTTTTTTAATTAAAAAAATGGAAATTAGTTGTGAAAGTTTCAATTCATTACTTACCCAAACAACAAGAAATGCCATTGTGATTATCACGCGATGCGGCCGCCGAAAGTTGGTTGCCCTCCACGCCATTATTTACCTTTTTTTTTTTTTTTCCTCCCTTAATAATCTTTTTGGGGTTAAATTATAGGTATTGTTTTTTTTTTTACCATTTTTTAACTAATTTAGGGAATGATCATGCGTTTATAATTAAGAAATACTCTCTTCATTGGTTTGAGGCCTTTTGGGAAGCCCAAAGCAAAGCCACGAGTGCTTATGCTCAAGGTGGAAAGTTGACAATATCATACCATTGTGGAGAGTCGTGTTCATCTAACAACTACTATTGTACCATGAAATAGCTCAAACACACTGCCGGTAGATATTGTCCGTTAGAGAGAGTCATACTCTTATAAGGAATGTTTCATTCCCCCCTCCAACCGTAGTTGTAAGATCTCTCACATGACATCATGTCAGTTTATTCAGGTACCAATACAATAAATTTTAATTTTATTCTTATAGATGTAATATTTGGATTAAAATTTTAGAAACGTTAATATGTATTTTTTGACCGATTAAAATAAATCTGCAGCTCATAGGGTGTTGTTGTTACTGAAATATGGCGTATTTATTAATTAGATTATATTTCAGGAAATAATAAATGAAGAAAGGGTCCCACTTTAACTTTATTTTCATTTATTTAAACCAACGATATGTCAGAATAAGTAGGTGGTCCTATTTATTGCCCAAGTGTTTTTTCTTTCTTTATATTTCAAGTAAATTTAAAGCTTCATACAAATTAATTTCTAGATATACCTTGCTACAAAAATAAATGTGAATAGAAGTGGAAATACTTTTTAAGGTAAAAATAAAAAATAAAAGAAGGAGAAGAAATATTAATTATTTATATTTTATCAAATTCAACAAAGTTTAATATTTTTTTTTAATGATGTTTTTGTCTTCTTTCACGTCTCATTTATAAGAAATATCTTATTTCATAACATAGTTTCAAACATTAAAAATGGTATAATTAAACTATTAAAAAATAGTAATTATGGAACAATAGTTCACTATTGTCCCCTTGAAGAGTTGAAAAGTATGGTGGGATTAAAAAGAAAAAAAGAAAAATCTCACGGGCCTACAAAGATCAAATTTTGAATTCAAGGCACAAGTTTCCGCGGAATTTGAAATTAGGTAGATCGGCTACACATACCTTTTCAAATCAAACCTAGCCGCCTAGCACTAACATTTTAATTATTTTAATAATAGCACATCAATTTCATCTCAATACCCATTTTAATCGGGCGTATATAGAATAGTTTAATGAATAAAATATCAATCGAAATAATTTAATTTTTATCATAAAAGAAGAAAAGGTTAACATAAAAAATTAATTTTTTATTGTTGCAATTTGAGATTGAAATAGGTAATTCTTCGATTGGATGATTGATGATGTATGTTGTATGCAAATATGATGTAATGTATATAGAAAATGAGTGACTAAGTTGTTTGCTGAATTTGTCAGGAGGTCAATTCCTATAATGATCCCGACTTTCCAATGCCAGTTATTTTAGCATGTTTTGTCTTCACACATGCATTATAGGAAAATTCATACCAAGTTACCTAATATAGAATTGCTTCAAGTAAAACACGTTAATTTTGGAGTTCCTATGATTGAGCCACTAAATCCAAGACCCATCTTGTTGGTGTAGATAATGAATTTTTAATTCTTTTAAGCCTTTATTAGCTAAGCCATGGACCTCCAAAATTAAAAATTTTTAATTCTTTTTATTTCTATTTTTTTTTTTTAGTAAATTATTTTTTTTACTCGGGTGTCGATTTCAATTTTTCTTTATATATATATAATTTTTTTTTGGAATCTCAAATATAAGGTTTTGATTCTTTTTGAAAAAAATTTATAATTCCGAGTAAAAATTTAAATATTGCGACATAAATTTAATGTCTTATTTTATTAAATCAGCTTTAAGTTATTATTATTTCTTTCTTTATTAAAAAATATAAAAAGACAAAACATTACATATGGAGGTTTTTTGTTCTTTTCAAGCAAACAGAAAATTCTCTCACCAAATTTTGATTTTAAAATATTATTAAAAAAACAAATTTTCAAATAATTTATTGACAAATTGATGGATTAATTATGGCCCTTTTACTGAATTCTGATAAAAAAAAAGTTTATTTAATAATATTATATAAATGTTTTATTTTTATTTTCTTTGGTTTTGAAAGGGATGGAAGACGTTGATTTATGTGGTGGTGGTTGAATAAGTTCTTTCCCCACAAGCTATATTCATTGTGGATTTGAAACATAAGGCTTAGCAATTTATATATATTTATTTATTTATCTTTTTTCTTTCCTCCATTAAATGCTTTTTCAAATTTAAATTATCCTCAAACGACGTTAAAAGTATAGCTATGTATGCCATTCTACATATGCAAACACTCTTTGGCCTCTTTTCGAAGTTAGGCCATGTTGTTTGATATGTCTCTATCCATGCTAATACATTTACTCGATCCAAGATTGTTCTCAAACCATTATTTAATATCATAAAGATATATGTGTCCGCAACAGTTTAGGAGGTTCCTAGATTGTTCAAGTCATTCCTTTTCTTAAGTTTGACCTAAATGGAAGTCCAAAGATGATTCATAGATAGATACAAAATATGTTTTCGTTTTATCCGCTAAGACATATATTGGAAGAACAAAAACTCAGGTCGGATACCTTTTGGTAGGCGTGGTGGACGTTTTGATGGGTGTGTGGTGGCACATATGAGTGCGTAGACACCCCACGAGTTAGTATAGTTTCTTGGTAACTTCAATTGTCCAAATCAGCCCAAATGAGAAGTTTTAAAAGTTGTAGGCCGTCCCATATGTTCAAGTATCAAGATTTATGATATTTATGTGTTTGCATGACCCACACTACTACCAGCCCCAATTAATTTCTCATTCGTTCCACAAAAATTGTCGAGTAGGTCGAGGACATCTATTTTGGGCTTTTGAATCACTCAATTCCATCAAGAATTAGAGAAGAACTAATGTACAAATTTTGAAATTCTTGATTTTCGTTTTATATCATATCTACGAGTTTTACTTGAATTTAGATTCTAAATTTTTAGCATGTTATTCCAGTAAGTATTTATCACAAGTTTCATGAAGAGATCTTGAGTTGAGTCAGATCTAGAAGTACAATTCCAGCCGACATAAAACATTTACAGAATCGGACTTCCAACATTTCTTTCCCATATTTGATTATAAATTATGGAAAAAAAAAACCATTAAAACTCTAAAAAAATTTAGAGCAAGGAATCAAATTGATTTAAGTTTTGGATAAGAAATTATAAAAATCAAAAGAAATTAGAAAGAGCCCATGAATTCTAAGTTTTGGATTATGGTGGCAAAAGTGACTGAATAGAGAAAGATAGAGTGTCAACTATGTAAAATTTAAACTTTTCTAAAAATTCAAATGTCACCTTCTTGAAATTAAATATTTCAAAACATAATCACAAATATAAAAATAACACACATTAAATTTTCAAAAGAAAGAACGAGCCAACGAATATAATTCTCATTCTATCTTCATCTCGATTTCGCCAACCAAGAAAAAATTTTCTCGACACACTCTCATTCTCGGTGTAAATGTGAATTATCTTGTTTTATTTAGAGCGGGTAGACATATTTAATGAAAAAAGAGATAAAAGATAATTTGATTAGAATTTTGATTATATACAAGATTTAGTTAGGTTGTTAAAAGTAGAATGAATCTTAGTCGGTGCGTTTCCAGTTTCCATAATACAAAGCTGACAAAGATAACGAGGAATATCACAAAAAACACACTCCCAGCTGCCTGCCAAAACAAGGTCGGTTACTATAATCAACGCCTATTTATAGGATAAACAAAAAGCATTCAAATTCCTTTTCTAAAAAAATATTAAATTACAAGACTCGCCTTAAAATTTAAATACTATTTTAACGTAAAAGATGCTAACTCTATTTGTGTGAGACCATTTTAGATGTCTGTTCTTCCTCGATGACTCTCGAAGAAACTACGAATTTAGTTCACGTTTTTTTACGTCAAACTCTCCCTTTATATTTATTCTTCTACACACTTAGCTTCAAACATAATAAAGGCAGCATTTTTAACTTTTTAAGTATTTTTTTTTTCCCACAAACTTCTTAAGAATAAGATGAACAATAAAGTAAAAAAGTAGCAGAAATTTGGGTAAAAAGGGGGAAAAAAAAAACTTGGTCATTTTGTCAGTTCTTTTGAATTGGAAATAAAGCTGAATATGTGCTGGAATTTGAATGAATATGTTTGAATTGAATATATATATGTATGTATTGTAAAAGGGAAGAAGGGCAAAGTGATTTTCCAAATATTCTGCGAGCTCTCCTCTCCCTTACCAGATTCCTTTTTATCTTTCAGCACCTCATAATTCATACCCACTTAGATGTGAAATGTTACTGTGAAAAGTGGGTCTTCAGAGATTTAACAGGGTCTGTCGGGTCACAACTGGAGCTTACTGCATTTAGAGAGAGAGAGAGTTGGATAAGCTCCCCAAGTCGAACATTAAACGTTCGGTTGGAATCATAGATATAGCAATCATCTTCGATTAGTCGTTTTGGTGTATTTTGATTGTGGGTCGAAACCAATGTTAACGTTTCAAATAAATCACTAAAAACTACAAAAAAAAATAAGTTTTGAATGTGTGAGATCCCAGATTGGTTGGAGAAAGTAACGAAAACTATGAAAACTTCTCCCTAGTAGTCGCATTTTAAAACTTTGAGGCTGACGATGATAAGTAGCAGGCCAAAGCGGACAGTATCTGCTAGCGGTGGACTTGAGCTGTTACAAATTGTATCAGAGACAATATCGAAAAGTGTGCTAGTGAGGACGCTGAGCTTCCAATGGAGATGGATTGTGAAATCTCACATCGGTTGAGAGGGGAACAAAGCATTTCCTTGTAAGAGTGTGGGAACCTCTCCATAGTAGACGCGTTTTAAAACTGTGAGGCTGATGATGATACATAACGGGCCAAAGCGGACAATTTTTGCTAATGGTGAGCTTGAGCTGTTACAAATGCTATTAGAGCCAAACACCAAGTGGTGTGCCAGCACGGATGCTGGTCCCCAAGAGGGTTGGAGAGGGGAACAAAGGATTCCTACCAGAAACGAAGCATTACTTATAAGGGTATGGAAACATCTGCCTAATAGATGCGTTTTAAAGCTGCGAGACTGACGACAATACGTAATGAGTCAAAATGGATAATATCAACTAGCGGTGGGCTTAAGCTATTAAAAATGGTGTCACAGCCCGACATTAAGTGGTGTGCCAGCGAAGACGCTGGCCCCCCAAGAAGGGAAGATTGTGAGATCCTATATCGATTGGAGAGGGGAACGAAGCATTCTTTGTAAGGGTGTGAAAACATCTTCCTAGCAAACGCATTTTAAAACCGTGAGATTGAGGACGAAATACGCAGCCTCCCAAAATAAACAATATCTAACAGTAATAGAGTTAAATCGTTAAAAGTAAGTAAATGAAAATGAAAGTAAGTTAAAAGGAAGAAGAGATATTATGAAGGAAAAAAAGAGAAAGAAGGCATGTGGAGGGGTCTTGGAATTCTGCGCCCACCTTTGGTTGCTGGTGTTGGTACGTACCCACAACAGCAACCACTCCTCTTTTATGTCAATCTCTCTTCCCTCTTTCTTTTGTGTTTGATACCCATTTCCACAGACACCCTTTTTCTTTTCTATTGGTTTTTGGGAAAGCTACATGGATTATTAGTATTATTATTATTATTACTTCCCCTTATTTTCAAAACCTTCCCCATCCCTATGCCTTTCTATTCTCTATTCATTCCATTATTTGAAGGAAAAACACCTTCTGTTCATATCTATTATGCATATTATACGCTTTGTATTGAAACAACCGCCCTCAAAGCGACCATTTGGAGACCAAGTAAGTTGGTAAACGAAAATTTGGAAATTTCTCTTCCACTCCAACTAATTTGGATGTCTACACAACATTCAACCAAAAAAACAAGAACCAAAAGTTGTAGAGCAAATCTTGTGCTTGGATTTTTAGAATGCCTCTCACCGTTTTCTCTACATTGTTATTATTATTATTGTTATTGTTGTTGTTGTCTTCAAGACATCCGTACCTGTACCTAAATATTCTCACATTCATCATTTTTATTATGACAATATCATTGTAATTTTGTCCTCTCTCTCTCTCTCTCTTTCATTCATTTACACATGCACACACAGATGTCTTGAAGTGAAAGAAAATGAAGCATGTGGGTAGCAACGCCATGGCCTGTTAAAGCTTCATCACTTATCCTACTTTTTTTTTTTTTTTTTTTTTTTTTTTTTTTTTTTTTTTTTTTTTTTTTTTTTTTTTTTTTT
>NW_019268530.1:3188654-3200715 GCF_002738365.1 Cucurbita moschata
TTTTTTTTTTTTTTTTTTTTTTTTTTGAGTATCATTCAATTTGAAAGACAGAGATGTTGAAAGAAAGGAATTGAAGTGTAGGCATCAAATGAGGTCAACAGTTTTCCCTTCAAAATCAGAGCTTCCTTAAAAGCTGTGCTCACAATATAATCTACTCAAAATTATTTACGTGTCTTTTCTCGACATCGATACTTACCACATCTTCGTTTAGTTCTACTAAACATTTAGTTAGTATATGTAGTAATTATTGTTCAATCCATACAAATTCAAAACAAAAATGAAGGGCAATTTTCTATTTTGATAATTCTCCCGAGAGAAGAACGAAGCACCTTTTATAAGGGTGTGAAAATCTTTCTCTAACAGACGGGTTTTAAAACTTTGAGGGAAAGTCCAAAGATGACAATATCGGCTAGATATGAATCTGGGTCGTTACAATTTTGAATATAATTGAAAATGAAACTCAATTCTAACTCCTAATCATATCACATTCTATTAAGAAGTTTATGCAAAAAAAAATAAAGTAGACATACATACATAGTATGATTCAATACAAACGAAAAAACATTCTTCGATTTCAGTACCTTAACAAAAACATACCCAGATCATAATCACACAGATTCTCAAGAGAAATTGAAGCGAAATTTAAACAAATATTTCTACAAAGCACAATCTTTTTGTATAAAATAAAGAGAGAGAGAGAGAAGCAAACTGCCACATTTTTCCTCAGTTCTTCAACTATATCATGCACGATCATTGAGAGGCTGAAGAGAGGTAGACGAGTGCCTGGATATTTTTGTTATGAGTAATTTCTATAAACCCTAATTAGCTTAATAAAAGATTTAACTCATCAAGTGATGTTCTTACTTGTTTTTTTACTTCAAATCACTTGACCACTTAAATCTTAATAAGTTGATAGAAATGAAACTTACAACAAAGCTGTAGAAGACACGATTTTGAAGATGATCAATTGGGGATTTCAATGATTGAAGTCACAAGAAATATGGCCACTTGACGAAGAACTGATAGCCGAAAGATCTGTCCACCCATTTCCGCCGTTCCAAAATTGATTATTATTGTCCGAATTGTTGACACCCAAATTTGATGATTTCAGCAAATTCAGCACTTGGGTTTCTTCAATCTTCACTGGAGGCAAATGGGTTGCTCTTGAATTTGGATTTAGAATTGAATTTGTTGCGTTGTTGCCGCCTTCGCTAATTTGAAATGGGTACAACGCTGTCGGCGTTTCTAGGTCAGCTGAAAGAGGAAAGCTTTGGGAATTGCGCCAGTGATGATTTAGAAGGGCGCTGTTTCCGATGTCTCCTGGTTGAGTTTGGATCTCATTGAAACTCAACCCTAAATTGGCTGTCCCATAACGAGAGAAATTGTTCAACGTAGCCATGAATGAAAGATGAGGATTTTGAGGCTGTAACTGACCAATAATATTCTCAGCGTTGCTACTATGCAAGGGAATTGTATTGGTAGGTGAGTTTGAATTGTTATTGTTACTCGTTTCGTTCCCGGTCGCCGGAGATTTCGAGCGTCTACTTTTATTCTTTTTATTCCGACGACAACCGCCTCCAACCGGAACGTTTCGAAGAGCGCCACCACGAGTCCAGTATCGACGACAGGTCTTGCAAAAGTGGCGAGGCTGAGAGAGGCTATAGTTATTGAAGTAACAAAACTTGGTGTTGGAGGAATCACATCGAGGACATTTGAGGGCAGTCTCGGGTAGTGGTATGTTAGCTAGCCGAGCTCGGTCGACCATCGAACCACGGCGGATCGAGCCAACCCCGGTGGCACCGACATGAGAGGGCAGCGCAGTGGATGAGGGTTGCAGATGGTGAGGAGATCCATTATTGGGTATGTGAAGATGATGATGATGATTTGATTGCTGCAAAACCCACAACAAAAAAGAAGAAGAAAAAACTTGAGATATATATGGGATATTCAATAGAAAAGAGGGAATAGGGAATAATTCTTTGCCTAGGTGAAGAAGAAAACCATTACCTGATGCCAATTGGGAGGAGGATCTAAATAGAGTGGAACAGAAGAGAAATCCATGGAGGGATTGGTCTTTTAGCTTTTGATAAAGTAAAATTTGAAGGTGGAGAATCGCATGCAGTTGGGGGATACCAGAGGCAAACAGAAAAGAAGAGAAAAGAAAAGAAAAGAAAAGAAAGGAAAAGGGAAAGAAAGATGATGAAGGGGAAGAGGAGAAGATGAGAGAATTAAAGGTAATGGCTGTGGAAGCTTTTCTTTTAACTTTCCTCTCTTATTCCCTTCATTCTCTTCCTTATCTTTTTGTTTTATTATATTTTTAGGGTTTCAGTGGAGCGACCTTCCTTCGCTTATAAGCTTCCTGCTGATCCTCTTTTGAGCTCTGCACGGTGTGGCTAACCCCCTCGAAGATGGAATATTAGAGTCAGACACTGGAGGTGTGCTTTTGATCCGTGCACTGTGTGGCTAACACCCTCCAAAGGAAAGAGAAAAAGATGGAATATTAAAGCCACGCACTGGACGGTGTATTAGAGAGGACACTGGGCTCTTAAAAGAGTGGATTGAAAGATCCCACGTCGATTAGAGAGGGGGAACAAAACATTTCTTATAAAGGGTGCGTTTTATATTTGCTAGTTGTGGGCTTGAATGGTGATGGATCGGGTAGAAAAGCTTGTATGTGAAGGTATTAGGGTTTTGGTTTTTGGTGGTGGGGTTGAGAAATAGGTAATAAAAGACACATAATTGAGGGGGTTTGCCAATGACATATGCCTGAAAACCCTTTACCTTTTACGACCACATTAGTTTCACATAGCTTTTGTGTGGGACTCACATGGAAGCCATTCCATTCAATTCCACAAAACTATAACCATTTCCATTCTTATTATTGACCTCAAATCATAAACAATTCCATTCCACATGACCTTCTTTCTTTCTTTCTTTCATTTATCTTAGTAGGATATCTTTTTGGGATGTTTCAAGGTGCTTTTAACACTTTATTCCAAATCTATCGTTAGTAGATATTGTTCGTTTTGACCCGTTTTTGCCCGTTATATAACGTCATCAGCTTTACGGTTTTAAAATGTGTCTTCTAGAGAGAGAATTACAATACTAAATAATGAATTCTCGGTTCAAAATTCACATAAGGATTTGAAATCTCAACTCGACATTCTTCTATGTATCTTGGATTGCTTTTAAGAGTGAAAATTATCCCTCCGGACCAACATAGCATCAAGTTTTTTTTATCCATCATATCTTCAAAATGACTCTTAATTCAGATATGCTTTCAGTTCATTTATATACCATTTCTTTACTCATACATCAACCATAACTTTATGATTGGAGTAAAAAAATTATATAATCAAACCTTTACCATTTTATTAATTTATTTTTGTTCAGGATATGTTTTCAAATCATCGTGAAAAGGCGAATTTGTGTTTCACATTGTATGATTTGAATTATTTACTTAAATCTTTGACAAAATTGCAATTTTTTTTCTTTCCAAACTTTAGATTTTTGTAGCAAGAGATGCTCACAAATAAAATGAATTAAAAGCCAAAGAGATTCAAACATAATTATGCCATCTTTATTATGAATCCCTTTTTTAGTAACTTTTTCACTATTAAGTATATGGGACTTTGGTCACTTTTTAACTTTAATGCCACAATCATTTTACTTTGGAATTCATGACTTTTTGACTCATTTATGTCTTTCTTATTTGTTGTATTATCCTTTTTATCATATAAATCTTCTCTCTATTAAATAAAAATCTCAACTTTTTCTTAGATTGAGACTTGGAATGAAAATTAGCTCATCTCGTGTGATATTTTTTTTTTGTATCTAGTTTCATAGGAAACCTTTTGAAGTGACCAAACAAAAATGGTGTCGTTTCTTCGTTGCGAAGCAACCCTTTAAAATTATGTTTTGAAATGCTTTTATTTTTCCATCATAATCTGACAAATCTCGAGCTCCACAATGGTATGATATTGTCCACTTCGAACATAAGCTTTTATGACTTTGTTTTTTGTTTTTTCAAAGGGTGACATGCCAATGGAGATAATGTTCACTCATGATCAACCATTTAATTAGATGTCAAGACACTCTGAACAAAAAAAAAGCACGTGTTTTGTGATGAAATGAGCTACAACCCTCAAGTTTATAGCGTCTCAATACTACTGATTGTCGTTGAGATGCTTGGAGCATGAGAATCTTGACTTGAAATGGCTTCAAACATGGCATACCATCTCAACGTCCTCCCCTGGGCCCAACATTTTGAACTTCACCTATTTAATTATGAATCAAAGACTTCGAGAGTTTGATTCACGGGTACTTCGAGGGATTTTACTTATAATCTCCATTCGAGTGTTATATTTGTAGCAATAGTCTTCACTCGTAGAATCAGTTTGTCTCCATTAGTAGAACCAATTCAAAACAAGTAAATAATTTGATAATGTCGCAGGAGATGCAGAGATATAACGAAACCGTCACATGTCAAATCTAAATTCCAAATCTTGGTTGGAATCCTAGGAAAAGGGTGTTACATGTGGAACAAACAAAACAAAAGTTGGTGGACATGTAACCCTCGAGATAAGGAGAGATATATGAATGTTCAGAAACACTAGCAATTCTACGTTAAGTAACATTTTGATAATTTTCCTAGAAAACATGGTAGCGAGGATAAAACATGTCGAAAGGAACTGAGTTGGTTTGTAGTCTTCACTCTTAAAAACACTTTGAGATAAGCAAGCAATGTAATTCTATAAGATGAGAATGTCGAAGCTATCAAGTGTTAAATTCGGCACGGGACATTACAGATGAAGACGAAGAAAACAAGTGAGACTTATTTGTTGTTTGTGTTCATAATTCCAAACCCTTTTTGAGAATTTTGGACAGAAAAAAGAGAGAAAGGAGAGGGGGGGACAGTAGTAGTAATTAGAAGTGGAGGAAACGCGGTAGCGTGGAGGGAAGGTCGGAGAAACACAAAGAGGGGACAATCAACCTCAATCACCTTTCATGGGATGCTCCATGTTGGACATATTCTTCTTGCCACGTCACTCCTCCTCGGCCCCATCCCACCTCTATCATCCATCTATATAATCACACAATTACTCGACGCTCATGATCTATCCTCCTTAGGACCCAACGTCTTCGTTGGTACGCTACTTAGTGTCTGGCTCGGATACCACTGCTATCTAACAATCTCCTTTAAACAAAAAACTTGCATTTAATTCTAAAATTTACAAGTCTTCAAATCTACAATAAATTTAATTCTCATTCCTTTATATTCAATGTTTTAGTATACTCCAAACTTCAAACCAAGAAACACGTTCATATGAATGCGCGTGAAAGCTTTTAGAATCGAAATTTACACCTAAGTCAAAAAAGAGAAACAAAAATTGAACAAGTAACTAAAGATCTGATTATGGAATATTTTAGAAATGAACTCAATAGAAAAATGATGTTTATTAAGTGGGTATCAATATTGTGTTGATTTTAGAGGATTAGAAGAAAGAATAATAATAACAAAAAAGGAAAAAGGTGGGTGAAGTTGGTGGCATGGGAATCTAATTCCCCTATCCATTTTGTTGACACCTTACACTTCTTTTTCTCTTTCTTTCTTATGGGTTGATGATTTCCATGCAAAAAGCTTGGCCTTTTGTTGCAGAGAGGCTTAAATTTGTAGCAAAAACAAACCAAATTTTGCAGCTTTAACATCCCCCTCTCTCTCTCTCGCACGAGGAGTGAGGCAAATAGTAGGACCCAAGTTTTTTCCACTTCTTTTTTGTTACTACAAATGCATGAAGGGACCTTCCATTGAATTAGGGTCAACCTTCACATGCATCAATCTACGCGGTTTCTTTGGTAGGGGACGGAATTAATGTCTCGAATCGAATATAATATCTTATTAAATAAATACTAATTATGAGTAAGAATTTTAAAAATTATATTCATCATTTTATAAACCATTTTATAAAAGAATTGTAAAGTAGTTATGGGAGAGAGAGAAGGGAAATGTAGTGGGAGAAATTGCGTTGATGAATGCACATGCGTGTGGCAGATGGGTATCAGTGATCCTTCGGAAGGGCAAAGGCGATAGCCATAGCAAAGCTGTAAAGCCGCTGCCACCTCCTTTTCTCTGTCTCCGCATCTGCCCTGCGCCTTTCCCAACATTGCTAACAATATTACTTACCAAACACTTTTTTTTTTTTTAGGGGCTGTTCAATATGTAGGCCCAAGACAATAACAAATTTAGCGATTGAGTGAAAATAGTTAGGAATCACAATCACCACGATAGTACGATATTGTCCCGATATTGTCCACGATGGTAAGATATTGCAATATGAAATCCGTGTTTAAGTTTAGTTGTTTGTTACCACCTCATAGAACTATCTCCGAGTGAAAAAAAAAAAAAAAACTGCTTTTGTGCTGGCCCTGAGGGCCCAAACAATTTGGACCCATAATATTTTGAGATACATGTGATAATGAACTTTTTGACAAATGATCAAACTTCAACTTTTTTTTTTTTTTTCTATCCGACATACTTCATGTTGTTCTTTTTCAAATTTCTTACTACATTAATTTTTTTTCATTCTAATATTCAACTTTTCATCGACTTGAATTAATCTCTATATGTTTATATAATAATAAAAATTAGTTCAGGCGATAAAGTTTTATAGAGTGATTTCATGCCTTTACCATACTTGAAAATATGACTTCCCATTTTGAATATAAATTCTAATGGCTTTACTTTCAAAAGATTTCATACCGGTGATCTTTCTCTTAATTACTTAATGTGAGACTACTCCTCTTAATAATCATCAACATAGATCATTTCCTTGGATATGGTCTTCCAACCCGACACACACAATAAATTATGAATTATGGTAACTTACAGATTAGGTAGGTGATCTTCCACCTCCTCATTGTGAAGCAAAGCTGCCTCTTTGATTACATGTAAAAAGGAACAAAAGAAACGAAGTCCTCTCTCAGCTACCAGCGACTTCCGTCGTAGTGCTCGATAGGGATGGCTGGTTTTGAGGTTGAGACTCTGGTGCTTGCACCCGAGTCTCCTCCGTGTGCTCTTAAGAGTCGGTTCATTCGTTCAAGCAACTGTGCAGCTTTTCGCTTGCCTCTATCCGTGCCATTTTGTGCCAAATCTATCAATGAACTCATCACTCCAAGCTCCCTGGCCTCTAATAGGTGTTGTTCATCTCCAGAGCAGAGATGCACGAGAACTGCAGCTGCATTCTCTCTGTTCCTGGGGGATCCTGTCCCTATAACATCTACCAAAACTGGCACTGCCTTTGCAGATCTGATCACTGCTTTCCCTTCGGGATGGCTAGAGAGTATTGCCAAGATGGCTAAGGCTTCGTCCACCATTCCGGATCCAGGTTCGGTGAGAAGCTGCATCAAGGTTGGAACTACACCAGCTCTCACTGCCTTTCCCTTGTTTCCTTGGTAGATGCACAAGTTGAAAAGAGCAGTTGCGGCATCTTTCTTGCCTCTTTGAGTGCCTTGGCTAAGCAGCGTAACAAGCGGCGGGATAGCTCCAGAGGCACCAATTCGAACTTTATTCTCGTCCACAACCGAAAGGCTGAAAAGAGTGGCTGCAGCATTCTCCCGGGCTTCCATGCTCCCTTTCTTGAGCACGAGCACAATACCAGGAACTGCCCCAGAGGAAATGATGCTTCCCTTATTGTCCTCACATATAGAAAGGTTAAGAAGTGCTGTCACAGCATGCTCTTGAACACGAGAATCTGGAGTTGAAAGAAGGCCAACAAGAAGAGGTATTGCACCAGCCTCAGCAATTGCAACACGATTATCTGCATTCCGCTTCGCAAGAAGTCGGATCTCACCAGCTGCAGATCGTTGGTCTTCAGGATTTCCTGATGCAAGTTTGCAGAGCAGAATATCAATCTTCGTGCGTTCAGCAGCCGAGCAAGATGATGAGCTTCTACATGATTGATCACTGCTGGGTCGTTTTGGTGGTTCAATACCATTAGCCTCGCACCACTGGGCTATAAGGCTACGCAACACATAATTGGGGGTAAGAGTAGTGCTTGAAAGATTCTGTTGTGTCTTTGGACATGTTCCGTGCCCTGCTTCAAACCACTTCTCAATGCAGGAACGTTCATAGGTCTGCAGCAAAGAAAATTTTGGTTTTGTATTAAATACATAATCAGCACCAGAGTAGTGGCTACTAAGGTATCAAATCAGAAGAATATAAAAGGCGTAATATGTCACATATTTCAGCTAATCTTATAAGAACAAATAATATGGTTAATCAGCAGAGAGCTACCCTTTATTTTAGACTAGCAATGAAATAACTGATTCCTTCTGAAACTAAGCATTAAATCTACTCCAATACTAAAATCTCTCAATCTGATATTGTACCTATATCTACTTGTATCATGAGGATGAGGATGTAAACTGCCCACCACTAGTAGATATTATTCTCTTTGGGCTTTCTCTTTCGGACTTCCCCTCAAGGTTTCAAAACGCATCTACTGGAGAGAAGTTTCCACACCCTTATAAAGAATGTTACGTTCCCCTCTCTAATCGACGTGGGATCTCACATAATGGGATTACACATAATGACAAGTATAGTAAGGAAAGACTTTAACATTGAAACTATTTACTATCATTTTTCGGAGCCAACTGCTCAAGTACCTGTCCAGTTGAGACAATAACAGGATCTCTCATCAACTCCAGGGATATGGGACAGCGAAAATCTTCGGGTATAACTGGGGCCGCATTATTTTTCTCATTTGAAATTTGTCCACTACAACTAGCAGGAGGACTCTTGTCTCTGCCAGGAGTATCCGTTTCAAGGTTCTCCGTTTGTACAAAATCTTTTATTTTCTTCAGCAGCCCTGACATCGTCCCAATGCTCTCAACTGGATCACCTGGATCACCTCCACTAGCAGTAACCATCTCATGCAAAGCTATGGACTCTTGTGTAAGGTCGGATATTCCAATTAATTGTAATTTTTCAGCTAATCTCCTGAGGCGATTCTGATCCACAGAAGAATCATTGCTTGTGTTGTAAAGGGCAAGGATATCGTCCATCAGCTCAGAGTCAGGGGTATCGGCCCTGCCTTTGGCTCTTCTGAACTGAGCAAGAACAAGCTCGACCTGCATACATGGTTCTCAATGTGTAAATAAAGATTTTAAAAATATTAATTGAAAGTTTCGACAAATTATCTAATATCTTGTTGAGATAAACACAGATGAAGTTCTAATCACTGCATAGGTTCTTCCATGTCCTCTGTAATTTTTTATAGGTTAAATTATTTTTGATCTCTAAAGTACTACTTATATTTCGTTTGGATTAATAATATTTTTGAAGTCACGTTCAACGTCTACACTTTTAATTCATTTGATATTCATCTTAACCATCAGGGAGCTCATACCACCATTGATTATCATGAACGTACCGTACGGTTTATTTCCCAACCTTGGGCTCCAGACAAACATTGTGGTTAGACATTAATGTTTGTCTTTTTGTGAGATCTCACATCGGCTGTAGAGGAGAACGAAACATTCTTTATAAGAGCGTGGAAACCTTTCCCTAGTAGACGCGTTTTAAAAAACCTTGAGGGAAACCAAAAAGAGAAAACCCAAAAAGGACAATATCTACTAGCGGGGGACTTGGGTCGTTACACTTCTACTATCAACTATGGGTTTGATTCCTCTCGTTTTTTCTTTGTAATATAATATTCTCAATATGTGACAGCAATGAAAATTGAGAAATAGTTCAGAGTTTTATAATTAAAACAATCTCTTAATTGAACAGCAGTTGAATAAATCAAAAGAAAGATGTTGAAGATAAAAAAAAATAGGTTTATTTATTGCTGATATAATAGTCTATCAAACAGAGCTAGTCTTATCGCCAATCATGCAGGTACCCGTGTCCAGAGACTACAAAATTCAAAGTAAAATGAAATAGTTTTTTTTTTACCTGCTCCTTAACTTCATCGGATACATCAAGTTTATCGTAGGGTATTCCTTCCAAAGCTTGTTCCAACTGAGCCGTTACCTCATGAAATTTGACCATAATTTGCTCCCTCTCAACGGCCTTGAATTGATAATAAAATGAAGTTGGATTAAAAAGTAAGATATGCTAACAAATTATCTATAACGCTTCAGATATTTCTTCCTTTTGTTTGAATATTAGCCGTACAAATTTGATGCATCATCTGACTAGAAGTTGTAAGCACGTGAATGTACTGATATCAGATAAATTTTAAGTGAGAACAAGGAAACAATCAACACAGATGCAAGCGGATGAGTAAGTCTGATCGATGAAACCAATTAAGCTTAGCTTACCCATTTTAAATTGGATATAAAATGCAAGTAGTTGAATCGTAGAGAGAAATACAAAATGGTAAATTTTCATTACTCAATCACTTGCCAATTTGACACACACAAGGAATTTGATGATTTAAATCTCTGTCGTTTCATAATGATGTAAATAACATGCAAAAAATGGAATCAACGACTGAAATTACAGTCTTCTAAAAGTTTCATTCCTAGCACACATAAATTCGGACTACACGTAGAAGAGATATTTTATGGCATTTTCAATGTTCGAATTTGCATCCAAAATGTTATTGACCTAAATACACTGTAGCTTTGACAGCAAGGATGAGAAATTTCCATTAAGTCAAATCCAGGTAATACACAATTCTAGAATGATGGGAACCGATATTCCCTCGACTTTCAATCAAAAGAGTAAGGCGAAAGAAATACAGGATTACGAAGCAACCGTATCAAAATCAAAAATAAGAAACAAAGGCAGAAAAAGCCAGACAAGAACTCAGCACTAAAGAAAAAATTAAGATAACACACAATAACACAAACTCACCAGAAAAATCTTGCTCCCCTGGCTTCCAAATCTGAGCAACTTCTTAGCCGATTCGAGGGCTTCTTTCAACGACACGAGAGCCTTGAGAGTATCCTCAGACACTGGCTCTTTGGTATCCCTAATCTCTTCAAACATTGGGATCAAAAGCTTCAATCTCCTGGACAAATTGCAATACTGCTTCTTAACAGTAAGCCTAAAATCCGAGATCCACGCAATCTCGTTCACAACATCGATCAAGCTCTGAATCAGAGCGCCGTTATCTTCCTCCATAGCTCAAAAACCGTACCAATCAGATCTCGCTGTAAAAATCAGCTCCAAACAGAAAAAGTCCGCCGAAATTTCTCCACAACTCAGATTTTCAAGCTCTCTGCTAGTAGCTCCAGCAGAAACGCTAGGAATGGAAAGTGAGAGACGTCTCCATTACACAGAAAGAGAGAGATGATGATGAGAAACAGAGTTAAAAAGGAAATTTTGGTTTCACGTTTCTGGAGCAGCTGAAGATGTGAGAGCTTTGAAGAAGAAGAAGAAGAAGAAGAAGAAGAAGAAGAAGGGTATGTTTGTTAGTGTGAGTGCAGAGCTGGATTTTTGAAACGTTTCATTCTGCCGTTTCCGTTAATTTTTGGCCGTTTACTGTAACGGCGGCGGCTCTGTTCTGATGAGAATTTCTGATGCGCCAATTTATCTACCCGCACCTTACTCGGCTCGTCTTTTACGTTGATGAATCCACACCATCCAAACTTAATTTGATTTTTTTTTCTTTTTTTTTGAATTAAATTAAATTTTTAAAAAATTTTATTTTGATGGATCTTGACTTGATCAATTAAAAAATAGAACAATAATTCAATCCGATATAAAAATTAAAAATATTTTATATTTGTTACTAGTAATATATTATGATATTTTAATTATTAACTAATATAATTTTTTAAAAAATAACAAAGTTTTTGTAATTTTTTTTTAATATATATGTATAATGAGAATAGTATTTTTTATTTATTTATTTGAATAAAATTATTATAGATTTCAATAAATAGCAGAGTACATGTATTAAAAAAAGTGTTGACTTTTGTTTTTTTTCCATAAAAATAGTATAATTGTAGTTTTGTGCATTTTGCATGTGTAGCAGGGTTGTTTTCCTGTCCTCAAGTGTAACCTAATTTCTCCAAACAAGGAAGTTTTTTTTTTTTTTTTTTTTTTTTT
>NW_019268530.1:3201123-3204314 GCF_002738365.1 Cucurbita moschata
AAGTTTTTTTTTTTTTTTTTTTTTTTTGTCGACATTTTCTCGTGTTCCTTTAAATCAATGTCCATAGTGAAGAAGAAGCAGTCTCTTCCGTTATCTCCCGTTATCATTATCGTGAATTGGGTGTCTGGATTACAAAGTATCGGGAGAGGGGGAGGGCTTCTCTTGATGTCAAATTCATGGTATTAGAAGAAGTCCATTTATAAACGGTTTACTTTTAAGATTTCATATCATGCCCATTCTCCTAATGTCACATACATAGTCTCGGGAATGGGTCTACCGACTTTAAGTTTACGATGTCGAGAGAGGTCAGTTTATAAAGCTATTAGGTTTTCTTCACGATTTATCTTTATATACCCTCTATCGACTTCTCACACTTTGATCTCTTCTCTTCTCTTTTTCTAGTTGTTGTTCTATTCCTCTCGACAACATGGAACAATGCTTAGAAGGCTTGTCGATTCCCACTATTAAATACTTTTTGTGTTTAGTTAAGAGGGTTTGAATTGATTTAAGACTATGCTAGCTATTCACCGAGAAACCAGCCTTTCTCCATAGTTTCAAGACTTTCAACTTTAAACGTAGTATTTACAACTTACGGGTAGATTTCTGTAGGGCGCATAATTCTCTCAAGGTAATCTAACATAAGATCTTCAACACCATCAACATAATTCAACGGACATAAAGCATATACTATGGACCGATGAATTAGAAACTCAAATCTTTTTATTCTAAAATATCCCGAAAGAGAGGCGTTACGTGTTAGTTGTGGGAACCAAATGTTGCCTTAGCAATGAACACGAACCTAACAAAGTTCTCAATTACTGTAGCCTTTGTTGTTTAATAATAAATATTGAGCTGGACACAGCCATGAATACGCGTATTGGAGAGCCCTTACACATTGCCCATGAAATTGAAACAAATGTGGAATAGAAAAGTAAAGAAAAGGTAATGATACTGCTGGCTATGCCTTTGCCAACATGGGTCAAGATTGTCTTGTCCCACGTCCCCACTTCTGAATCGGGATTCTATCTTATTAATATCCAACTAATTTTATCGTGTCTTATTTTAAAAAATTGTTACATTATTACATTGTTGGGTGTCACAATCGTACTTTCTCATAATGTTGCAAATGATTGTGCGACACTCACCTTCACTACTGAGTGAGCAAGCCTATTCGAATTCCTATCGTCGGCTAATGGTTAAAAAGTAATGTTACAGGCTAGCAAGCAAAAAAGACAACACAACGGCTTAGATAGTATATAACTCTGGTAGGAAAAATTGACGACTAGTTACATCTCCTTATAGTACAGAAGCATTTCATGTTCACTAGGTGTAAACATGATTTTGTCGAAACATCATACTCTTAAGATGCCCTAGACAAAAGCAATAAAATAGTGCACAATATAAAAAGTTTAGCATGCAAGGGGCATGTAGCGATGGGCAGCAACACGCACTAGACAAATATGAACATGACATCCTCCCCCACTTATTTTATATTTGTTGAGGTCCTTGTCAACCGTCTTCTTTCATACTCACCAATATGGCCTACATCAGACTTCAAATTTTCATCTTGTTCTCAACTAATCTCTGCGTCGGGAAGTCCCTTTCACTTTACCAAAAACCCTTGGATATTTAATCGCGGTTTGCTAACACAACACATTCGGCTAGGATCTCTTGTATCTCTTTTTATCTTGACAAGAGGATTTGATGATTTATCCAACGCCATAAAACTTTTGAAAAATATTTTCAGGTGGTGCCCACAAGTTAGTTCTTTCTTTATTATGAAAGGAGGATTTGATAATCTTACTATATATATATATATATATATATATATATATATATATATATATATATATATTTATTTATTTAAAATAAGTTAAAAAAAAGTGTTTTTGTTTTTGAAATTTTGTTAAGAATATGGAAAAATATTAAAAGTGTTATAAATATTTTAGAATAGGAATTTAATAAAAATAAAGAAAAATGGCGGCGTCTAAAGTTGACAGGGAAGTGGAGAATTATTTAATTCAGAAATGGGATCATGTTTAGTGGCATTCACACGTCTTCTTTCTCAAATATAATATTTTTTACAAAAAAAAAAACAAACCAAAATTATCCTCCACGTGTCCTAGTATGATTTGTTCAGAGCTTACCTATTTGAACTCCAAATTTTGAAATTTGAATCTAATAATTCAATTAATTAACAAATATGAATCTCCACCCAAAATTCAACTTATAGCCCTCTCCTACTTTTACGTATTCATGCAAATATTAATTTTATAAAAATGTCAATAAAAAATTAAAATCACATTAAATTTAAATTAAATTAATCAAAATTTCCCTAAATTTTTAACGATATATTTACACTTTCAAAAAAAAAATTACTATCAATATCTTATACATTATCTCTAAATTTTTTAATATTATAGTAATTTTAAAATAATATATATATATATATATATATATATATATATATTAAAGTTTAAAGCTAAATTTAAAAGTATTTTTTAATTTTTTTTTGAAGAACTTTTGAAAATTTTAAAATATTTTTTTTAGATAAACTGAAAAATGGAAGAGTATTTTTATTAATTTAGTTTCAAAATATTCCGTAAAAACAAAATTAGAGCATCAATCACTAAATACGACGTCAACATGTAGCTAAACCTTAGTGAAAATGTGTAAATTGACTTAGTTATTTGTTTGGCTCTGCTCGACTTGAAATTTTCCTTAAGTCGCGTCTCGCCTCCACTACTGTACGTCTACTGTATAAACAACGTCGAATCAGAATACCCGAATCAGAGGATGGTGACAACGGACCCACACTTATACCAATTTTAAGATACAATTATCAATTAATGGCTCTTTTAGTTAATTTTTTTTTTTTTAATTATCTTGATTTTTTAAAACAAGAAAAAACAAATAAATTTTTAGGTAGAAGTAATGTTTATAAATTAAATAAATAAAAATGAAACTAAAAGTAGGGCACATGGTGGACGTAGTATATGGAATGCTACGGTGTCGTATCCGTTTCTTTATACCCACCGCCGTAGGAGTGGGACCCATGAATATGGCAGAAGTAAGCAGGTGCATGTGATCCCAACCCAGTCTCCATTGGAGCGTTCTTCACCCCGAGTTCAATCAAACAAGCTCATGGTTTAGGGTAGGTGCTCTTTTTTTTTTTTTTTTTTTTTTTTTTT
>NW_019268530.1:3205172-3222925 GCF_002738365.1 Cucurbita moschata
TTTTTTTTTTTTTTTTTTTTTTGTTTGGGCTAGGTCCACCCAATCCAAAATCTTGGCTGCCCATCAGCCCAACCTAGTTGCTATCTATGGCCCTCCATTCCTTCCTAATCTCCTCTTCTTCTTCCCATCTCTCTTTTATACCTTCTACATCAATTTTTACACACTTAACCACCATCAATATCTTCATCCCTAATGCAACATTAATGTCTACTCAACTAATGTTTATAAAATTACCATTCCAAGCTTAGAAAAGTGATGGGGCGTTATGTGCTGAATGGGCCCACGAATCGTTCGAGTTTGAGAAATGATTTACATAAAACGTGGCAGCTTACAAAGGAAGTTGATGCCAAACCTTGTTTTTTATGCATCTTAAATAATGGGACTGGGACTGGGACTGTAACCGCCCAAGCCTACTGCTAGTGGATATTGTTCTCTTTTGGGTTTTATGTTGTACTCTCTTCAATTGACGTAGGATCTCACAATCCACCCCCTTCGGAGTCTAGCGTTTTCGCAGACACTTCACCCAATATTTGAAGTTGTGAGATCCCACGTTGGTTGGAAAGGAGATCGGAATGTTTTTTTATAAGGGTGTGGAAATGTGTCAGTTAGAAACACGGATTAAAATGTTTGAGGGAATAGGTTTAATGATTAGAGATTTGGGGAAGTGTAGAGAAGGCATCTTAGGATGAACTATTTTGGAGGAAAGGCGTGAGATTTTTTGTTTTTAAAAAAAGCATTATTCAAAAGAAGAAGGCTTGCAGTCTTCAAAAGCTATGTTGCTTATAATAATTTGAGATCGCCTGCAAAAGGGAACACATCCTTCTCCTCCACTCTTTCCCCTTTACCTTTCTCAGAGTCCATTTCCATGGCGGACCATGCTTTCTTCTCTCTATTAATTTACCTTAAAAAACCAAACCCCTTTTCCTCTCCAAAGTCAACTCTGGTCAACCGCCATTGACGCAACCTCACAAATTAGAATCCTATGTCTCTTTTTATTTTCTTCAACCTAAAAACCACCCTATTTATCGAATAATTTATTCAGAATTTGATTAATTCAAGAAATGATCACGTGTTTATAGATAAAAAATACATCTTCATTGGTCACGAGAGCTTATAGGACAATATCATACTTATGTGATTCCTAACAGAATCTTCTAGTGTCGAACAAAGAAATTACTAGTCTCGAAGGTGTAGTAAAAAATGACTGATATGTCAAACAAATGGTGTATTTTGTTCGAGAGTTTCAGGGAGGACTCGAGCCTCGATTAAGGAGAGGATGTTCGAGGGCTCACAAGCTTCAAGGAAGACTCTATGTTTTATGAACAATATCATACCACCGTGGAAATCTGTGACTCCTAACATAATTCAAGACATGAAAAAAAGAATAATAATAATATGATAAAGTTTGTTATGATATTTAATTTGTTAAGATTTAGCTTTTAAGCTAAAAAGTTGCAGGTGGTCGGAGAAGACGACCGGAGAAACCCCACATTTTCTACAAGATCAATTTGAAGAGCTAAAACCAAAAGAAAGCAAGTAATACATTTGTAGTTATTTTTTTGATTCTTGTCTAACCCTCTTCATCTTACCACCAAGCCCTACAAGAAAATCAGCTGGAAACAAAGATTGAATTTCGCTCGACAGATCCAGAAACAAACGCTGTCGTTCGACTGCCTTCCGCTTCATCATCGGTCGAGATTTCGGTTTCCTCGGCGCCATCGGACACCGGAGACTTGCTGGGATTTTATGCTCCAAAGAAGTCGGAGTTTTGAACCCATTGTCATCGTCTTCAACAGATTTGCTTTCGTGGTCGACGTCGTGGTCTTGATGTTTGGAAGTCAAGTATGTGAGAAGAAAAGTGAATTCCATGGCGCTTACATCATTTTCAGAGAGTAAGATAGTAGAATTGAAGAGGGCCATGAAGTGAAAATACGTGCATGGAAGGTGAAAAAAGGAAATTGGGAGAGGAAAATAGGAGAGGAGGGTGTGGAAATATAGGAGGGTGTGGAAAGAGGGTTGGGGGGATATATAATTATGAAACCCACTACATGTGTTTGTTTCTTGTTTGTGTTGTGTGATTTTCAATGGCTTTGGATTTTACCTCTCAAGGTGTTCCGAGTAGAGAGAGAAAAAGACAGACAGTGAGTGAGGGTGGGTGAAGGATCCAATGCAACAAATATACACATCCATATCCACATGTATTCCCTCTTTACCTTACAAGTTTTTAATAAATAATTCCTCAACTTCTACCTCATAGCGTTACCACTGTTGTGTGGAAACGTTCCCCTACCAGATGCGTTTTGACTTCGAAAGAATTGAATGAGAAGCCGTATGAGGGGAGAATCTCATGTACGGTTATGTCTAGTGGCGGGATTTGAAATCACTGTTTATGTACCTGGTATTGGCCATAATTTACCACAACCTTTTGTAGTCTTAGGAAGGGGGAAGGGTTAAGGATTCACCCGGTCTGAAATATCACATTGTTCGAGGAACCCTAGATGCTGTCGGAGTAAAGGATTGTCAACAAGGGCGCCTTGAGGGGGAAGCTCGAAAGGGAAAGCCTAAAGAGGACAGTATCTGCTAGCGGTGGATCTGGACCGTTACAGTGACTGTCTCCTCGAATAATTTTTCCATATCATTATATTCTCGACCTATAATAGTCCAAGCTTTACTGCTAGCAAATACTGTCCATTTTGGCTCGTTATGTATGAAGTAAAGCCGGTAAGAAAAAGTTCAAAGAGGACAATATTTGCTAGTGGTGGGCTTGAGTTGTTACAACCTCACACTATTCGATGACTTGTTCTTATACCATTTGTAACGAGCCAAAGCGGGATGAGTTAGAGTTTTTAGAAAACAAGGAGGGATGGAGAAGGCCTTACTAACCTTGTTCCACTCGCTGCCTCTAATTTCAGTTTTTATTTTCGCAAAATTCTTCATTTATTTGTATAGGACGAAGACGAAATTTTCTACGAATTTGAAATGGAACGGTTCTCTTTCTCTCTGTAGGTAAAAAGAGTGAGGCAGGGTTTAAGAGAACATGAAGTTTCGGCCTAGCAATCGCTTTAGTCCAGATCTCTACAAACTTTGAGGCACACATCCACGTGGTTCACTACATAAAAAAGAAAAAGAAAGCAAGAAAGAAAAAAACAGCATAGCATTTCAAAGCATGCATGCATGTATGTGTCGTGTTTTGGTGCAAGGGCTGTCGGGAAAATGTTGTTTGTTTTTTCGACGAGAAAATTGCTACAAAACACAGGTACCCCTTTGTGAATACTAAATATTAGAAGGGTAGTCTCGAGCAAAAAAAAAAAAAAACATGGGCTTGTAATTTTGTGGAGAAAGCTATGTGGTTGGATGGTTTGGTGTGTAATATTCAAAAAGGGAAATATAGTTGTTCATCCACTGTCGGATGCTGGAGACAACCTCTGCTATGATCATTGCTCCCATGCACGCTCACCCTCACATCTAACCCTAACCCTTTTTCAATTTCAATACCACTTACTCCCCAATTTAGTTTGAGTTTGAGAAATGTTGAAATAAGAATAAATATACGTAACTATTCAATTTGGATTAAGATTCAGTACTTGATGATTCCGACATTTTCCTGCACTCTTTAAAATTCCTAAGATACATGTTGGAGTGAAGCTATTTAGATGAAATGTGATTTCTTATGGTCTTATTGAGCTTGTTGACTTTCGAGTTGTAATGATAGAAAATGATGTGCATAAAAAATTATGGGCATTTACCGATTTTGCTTGAATGATTATAACTATTTTCTTTTTTTTTGTTTCTGTTCAACAATTAAAAAATAAAAATGGAGAAAAATGTCATCCATGGTACGACTACAATGTCAGCATATTTTTAACTAGGTATACGAGTATTTTATAAATAAATATTTAGATATTTTAAAAATAAATTGTATTATTTTGTGCAATAAAAAAAAATGGGGGAGAGGGATCAAATGGGTCCCACAAATGCTGCCCATTTTGATGTCTTGGAGTGAATAATAATAATAATCATAATAATAACAACAATAATGCTTCATTTTGTGATGGAGATTGTTTGCTTTAGGCTTAGGATTCCTTTTTCTTTTTTCATTTTTTTCATTTTATTTTGGTAGGATTCCTAATTTGAATGTGGGGGGAAGGTCCTTCACATGGATATATATAATATATTATAAAGTATGATTTTAATTATCTCTAATTTATTAGTCTAAGAACATATATCTAAATTCAAATATTCTTTTCCTAACTTGGAATCAAATAAAAATAAAAATTATTTTTGTTATTTAAATATAGTTTATTGTGTGAAATATTAATTATTTAAATATAGTTTTTGCGATGTAAAAAAAAAAAAAAGAAAAAAAAAAGAATATGTATGAAGTAAGGAGTGACGACATGGATAATGGATTTTGGGGTTATGAATAAAGTGTGGGACCCAGTGGAATGGCATGGATTTCACCGCATGTTAGGGGTAAAATTGATAGGTTAAAAAGATCCCATTCCTTTTTCTTTCCCTTTTTGTCCCTCTTTTCTTTTCAAATTCCCAATTTTAGTCAACTATATTCTCATGTTGCCCCCTCCCTCATGCCCTCTTTTCTCTCCCTCTTTTACCCATTTTTCCATAAATTCACAATCATGGCCCGCTACCACCTATGTTTAGAATTTGGATCAAGATTCGACATTCTTTTGCAACATAGTCACGTCAACTACTTGTTGCTTCTTAAGGGTAAAGACTATCCCCATAGACTAACACGAGTCCTTCGTTCGTATACTTTATCCTCGCTCACATGCATCCTAAGAAAATTTTTAGAAAATTGCTCCAAGTAAAGTACATTTAACCATGAAGTTCCTATGATTGAGTCATTGAAAAAGAACATACACCTTGTTGTGGTATCAGAGTTAGTCACTGTGTAGTGTGTCAACAAGGACGCTGAGCCTCAAAGGAGAGTATCCCAAATCAGTTGGAGAAGAGAACGAAATATTCCTCATAAGGGTGTAAAAATCTCTTCATAGTAGACGCATTTTAAAACTACGAGATTAACAACCATACGTAATGGGTCAAAGCGGACAATATTTGTTAGCGGTGGATTTGGACAAGCTGTTGGTATATGTATGATTTTCAATTCTGTTAAAATTTTGTTAACTATCCTATCTTTAATATCCCTCTCATTCGTA
Source organism: Cucurbita moschata (assembly GCF_002738365.1). NCBI lineage: Eukaryota > Viridiplantae > Streptophyta > Magnoliopsida > Cucurbitales > Cucurbitaceae > Cucurbita > Cucurbita moschata. The sequence goes on from NW_019268530.1 coordinate 3,210,350, forward strand.
GCATTTTTTAGCTATTCTATTATCACGATCCTCTCATTAGAATATGGTCTCAGATTCATTCATGTACCTCTCTTTCACTTTGTCACAAATGAGGTTAAGATTTTAGTTATAAAAAAAAAACAAAAAAAAAACAATCTTCCCCAAATTGAAACATAAATTTTTTTAAGGATAATTTTTGTTTTATCCATTAAATTATGTTCAAGTTAATTTTTTTAAAAAAATAATTACCTAAAAGTTAACCCATTCAACTTAAACACGATTTAATTGAGTTAAAACATCAACCTCGTTTAGTCATTTTTAATAAGTCGTTAACAACTACACATATCAACATGCTAATTCAATATGAATTTTATATGTCCACCTTCAACTTTACTTGTAATAATAATTATTGAACACGAGATGCTAAACTTATTGAAGAACTGATGAAATAAAAAACAATTATAGAGAGAATGTAGGAAATTCAAAACCTTAATTTCAGTAATTGAAATGATATTATAAAGAAAAGTGATTGAGAGAGAGATGATTAACGTGGGACAATGTGCTTTTTTGTGCTGATAATATTTTTTTAAAATGAAAGATGGAAAATAGTTGCAGAACTGTGATGCCATATAATTGCATCCAATGCTCATGCTTCATAATTTTGCTTCCCATCTCCGACCATCATGTCCCCATCTCTTACAATAATAATAATAATCATCATCATCAACAAAATACTTATATGTACCCCAATTCCATATTAATTATATCATACCATATTGTATTTTTATGCTACACTCGACTAAAAGAAAAGTACATAAATAAACAAAAACTTTATCTAAATTAAACATGTTTTACTTAAACTTGTATTGGTACGTGGAGATAGTTAAGATAGTTAAGTAAGTAATTTGACAATATCGAGAGAATATAAGGGAATGTTGGAGTCATCAAATGTCGAAGCCTGTTTTATGGATAAGCGGTTTGAGGCATGGGAAGGTGCAGTGAGAGTGAAGCTTAGGGAAATTAAACAAATCTGAGAGCGACGGCTCCAAATCATGAGTATCCATCTAAAGCATGTAAAGGCGAGGCATACGCAACATGGGGCTCTTCCTCCTCGAGATCCACCTTTGTTTGCTGCTCAATTTCAGACATAGTTCATCTACGTGATGCATAGCAATGCACAAAAGTGCTTCCATTTGCATAGATATTGGTCCTGTCCCAACTCCCAACGCCCGAGGCCGACCTCCAATCTAGCCATCTTCCTTTCTTTTTGTTCATCAAACCAAGGGATCAGTTACTTGAAAGTTTACAAGTTTTACGAGTTTAGGTTGTTTATGGGCTTTGGATCAAATAATTAAACTTAGTACTGTCGAATTGGGTTATATGGAAGTTGTGTCGAAGTTAAATAAATAGTTAGGTCCAAAGCCAATAAAACCTAAGCTTCATGGTTGGGCCCAATAGCCATTAAAACTCAAACCCACATGTTCATGAGAAGCTTTATTTATAGAACATCCCTCCTCTATTCACTGTAGAGTTAAAAATCTCATTGAAAAGGACTTACAAAAAAAAAAAAAAAAAAGAGAATTGACCTTCAGATCCTACATACATATGTCATGGGCTAAGACGAACACGTTTTAAACGGATACGTGTAGAAACCTCTTTTTAACAGACACGTTTTAAAATCGTAAGAGTCAGCGATATGTCATGGACCAAGACGAACAATATTGGCTAGCAGTAAGCTTAGACTATTTACAAATAATATCAGAGTCAAACATCAGGCGGGGTGCCAGCGAGAATGTTGGCCCCTAGGGAGTGAATTTTGAGATTCACATTAGTTAGAGAGAGGAATGAAGTATTTTCTATAAGTGTTTGGAAACCTTTTCTTACCCTTTTTAAAACGTTTCAAAATTAGATGATTTTCAAGAATAAACATATGATCCGATGAAATTTCAATTCAAGAGAGAATCAAATGATCAAACATTAGAGATTGTATTTTACTATACAAAGTTAATACAATACGACTCATATATAATTAAACACAGACGGGGACGTTTAGATGAATTACTTGATGCATCTCCACCAATGTGTCCTTCCACTATAATTTGTATATACAGTGATAAAGACAAATGCCTTAAACAAATCTTGGCGGGTTGATTTTCAAGCGGAGAATAATTAACCGATATTATTCCATTTTTTTATTTCCAATTTCTCTTTTAAGCTAACTCGATCTAAGTTTTCAATATTTATCATTGAGCAACGCTCATGTTAAGTGTCAACGTACAAATGCTAAAAAAAAAAAAAAAGTTTTTCTAGTTCTAACCTTCATTGAATGAAAAATTTGACGCTACTATTTATTTAAAAAAAAAAAAAAAAAGTTTAGTCCAACTTGATTAGTTTTTATTGTTTATAATAGTAAGGGTTGAGCTAACAATGTATGTAACCAATATTGTGTCCAAAATTAGGTTGACTTTATGCATATTGAAGACTTAATTATAATAATGAAGAAGTATGTCCCTTAATCCTCAACATTGATCCAAAGATACCAACTCCAGATTCCAAATCAAATCATTATTGTGTTCATAAGGGTTAGAAACTGAAGTTCAGTTTGTTGTTATTATGATGTCATTAAGAAGGTACGAATATGAACTTTGAAGAGATTTTTTTAGATATCAAATTCTCTTAGTTCTTTTGTTCTTAATCGAAGTTGTTGTTGAGCACCGGACATCAAAACTCATACACAGAAACCTCTGTTCTACACTTAGCCCCACCAAAGGGAACAAATCCTCATCATCTGAATCGACTATCTTGTGCTCTTCATGCCCTGTTTTCTACCTTTTCTGGTGACCCAATTTCGTTTATGGGTCTGATATGATGTCGGCAGTAGATTACGCCATCGAAGATGGCGGCGCCGTCGCCGGCGATGATGAGATTTTTGTGGCTGTCGGGAAGTCTGTGGGGGGAGCGACGAGTGTGCTTCAGTGGACTCTTCGTCGCTTTCCTGGTAAAAAAGTTCGTCTACTTCATGTTCATCATCCATCTCTCCGGATTCCAACTCTCTGTAAGTTCTTTTTTTAACTTAGTTTTGCTGGAAGTTGCATCTAAAATTTGAGTTTCTAATTCTTTTGTGTGTTGTTCAGTTGGAAAATTAGCAGCAAATCAAGTTAATGCGCATATGGTTGCTGCATATAGGAAGAAGGAATGGGCAAAGACTATCAAGATTTTGAGTACTTATTTATCTATTTGCTCTGATGCTAAGGTAAGGCTCTTAGAATGACGATAACCATGTAACAGCTCAAACCCACGCTACCCAATATTATTTTCTTTGAGATTTTCCTTCTGGGCTTTCCTTTAAGAGGTTTCTTTACCTTATAAAGAATGCTTTGTTTCCTTTTCCAATCGATGTGAGACCCCCAATCCACCCCCTTCGAGGCCCAGTGTCCTTGTTGGCACACCACCTTGTGTCTACCCCCTTCGTGGCTCAGCCTTTTCGCTCACATATCACCCCAGTGTCTGGCTATGATACCATTTGTAACATTCCCAGTGGGGCTCAGCCTTTTCGCTCACATATCACCCCCAGTGTTTGGCTATGATACCATTTGTAACATTCCCAGTCCACTGCTAGTTGATATTGTCTTATTTGGACTTTCCCTTTTCGGCTTCTTCTCAAGATTTTAAAACGCGTCTGCTAGGGAGAGGTTTCTACACGTTTATAAAGAATACTTCGTTCTCATCCCCAACTGACGTGGGATCTCACAAATGGCAACTTGAAATGATTTAATCTAATGACACTTTCAGGTGAGAGTTAGTTTTGCTGCCATGGAAGCAGACCATGTTGGGATGGGTATCGTGGATTTGGTTGATAAACTTTGCATAAAGAGGCTTGTCATGGGAACTGAAGTCAGTATACAAGACAAGTAAGTGTAAACAATGATTGGTGGATTAATTATCACTGTGTTTCTGACTTGAATGTAAAAATTTGAATGCAGCTTCATGAAGATCAATAGAAGGATGTCTAAAACAGCAGATTACACTGCTAAAAATGCTTCCTCCCTCTGTGAAATATGGTTTATCAACAAAGGAAAGCTTGTGTCAACACGACAAGCTGCTAAATGTCCAAGTTTTTTGATGTCACAAAGACAACATTCAATGCAAAATGCAGAAAAGTTTAGTCCTTCATCATTTCAATGTAGTGATAGCGAGAATAAGTCATTCTCATTAGATTTTATTCAATCCTGTTCCACGAGTATCTCCATGAATGTCAAAAATGGAGAATGGATTGAAGGAGAAGTAGCTCCCTTGAAACATGAAATGGGTTCGTCCTCTGAGGAGGCCACTAAAAATTTGGAATTGCTGGCTCTAGAAGCTATGAACAAGGTGAAATTAGTGGTCGTTTTGCTTGTGTCTGCCTGTAATTGTTGTACTTAAAATGAGCTTCTTTTTTTATAGGCTAAAGTCATTGAGTCTACTTGTTCATGTGAATGCAAATTACGACAAGAAGCTGAGTTTTCATTAAGAACTACAATCCAGGAGAAGGAGAAGCTCATATCAGAAAGAGAACAGCTGCAGCTAGAACTTTGGAGGACACTGAAAAACATTGCTCTTCTAGACTGTCAAACACAGAGAGTGAAACTTCGGCAGGATGAAGCAGCTAAAGATTTGGAGCTCATTCAAGTATCTGTTTCAGTTCTATGGCAGGAGAAGCAGAAGTTCAAACAACAGAAGGCGAAAGCGTTGCATTGGCTTGAGCGGTGGAAAAGTGGACAAGCTCAGTCTGCAAATTGTAGAAGCTTGATTGGATTTGTTGAAGAATTGCCTCAGCTGGATGAATTTTCATTGTCTGAGATACAGACCGCAACGTGTAACTTCTCCGAGAGCTTTCGGATTGGTCAGGCGGGCTATGAGTGTATGTACAAGGGGGAGATGATGGGCAGAACTGTTGCAATATCTAAACTGCATCCTCATAGTATGCTGCAACCATCAGAGTTCCAGCAAGAGGTTGGCTTTTCTGCTTTGTCTAGTACAAAAGTTTAATTTGTTTTCACGTTGGTTGGAGAGGGGAACGGAGCATTTCTTATAAGAGTGTGGAAACCTCTCCCGACATGTTTTAAAACCTTAAGGGGATGCCCTCTCCTTGGTGGACATGTTTTAAAACCTTGAGGGGAAGCCCTCTCTCGAGTGCACATGTTTTAAAACCTTGAGGGGAAGCCCTCTCTCGAGTGCACATGTTTTAAAACCTTGAGGGGTTTTTTTTAAAAAAACCTCAAGGTAAGGAGAAAGCCCAAAAAGGACAATATCTACTAACAGTGAGCTTGAGCTGTTTACAAATGGTATCAGAGCCCTCTCTCGAGTGCACATGTTTTGAAACCTTGAGGGGAAGCCCTCTCTCGAGTGCACATGTTTTAAAACCTTGAGGAAGCCCTCTCTCGAGTGCACATGTTTTAAAACCTTGAGGAAGCCCTCTCTCGAGTGCACATGTTTTAAAACCTTGAGGAAGCCCTCTCTCTGGTGGAGATGTTTTTTTTTTAAAAAACCTCAAGGTAGGGAGAAAGCCCAAAAAGGACAATATCTACTAACAGTGAGCTTGAGCTGTTTACAAATGGTATCAGAGCCAAGTACTGAATGGTGTGCCAACGAGGACGCTGGCCCCAAAGAGGTGAATTGTGTGATCCCACATTGGTTGGAGAGGGAAATGAAGCATTTCTTATAAGGGTTAGAAGAGGCGTTTCAAAACCTTGAAGGGAAGGGAAACCTATAAGAGAAAGCCCAAAGAAGACAATATATGCTAGCGATGGGCTTGAATAGTTACGTATTAAAGTTTTGACTGTCAGAAAGGATAGTTGTTCATGATAGATATTTGCACTTGCAGGCATATGTTCTTGGCGAATTACGACATCCTCATCTAGTGACGTTGCTCGGTGTGTGTACCGAAGCCTGGTCACTAATATACGAGTACTTGCCGAACGGGAGTCTCCAAAACCACCTTTTTTCAAAGGGTAAGACTCCATTGACATGGAGAATCCGAGCACGAATAGTCGCTGACATCTCAAGTGCCCTTTGTTTTTTACACTCTTCCAAGCCTGAAAATCTTGTCCATGGAGATCTTAAACCTGAAAACATCCTTCTAGATTCCCAACTTAGCTGCAAGATTGGTCATTTCGGTATTCGCCGATTAGTATCTGAGGAGTTCCGCTACTTCCAAAGTCTCCCAATGAGCACTGTGCCTAAGGGTGCTTTCTCATACACAGATCCAGAGTTCCAAAGAACCAAAGTGCTAACTCCTCTATCTGATGTCTACTCATTTGGGCTCATCATTCTGCAGCTACTCACAGGAAAGCCAGCAGTCGGACTAGCTAGTGAAGTGCGAAACGCATTATCGTCTGGACAATTAGAACTCGTTTTGGATTCATCTGCTGGAGAATGGCCAGAAACTGTTGCTACGAGATTGGTAGACTTCGCTCTGCAATGCTGTGAATTGAAGAGTCGAGACAGACCGAAAATAACACCGGTTATTGTTAGGGAACTGGAACAGTTATATGTCTCAGAAGAGAGACCAGTGCCACCTTATTTCTTATGCCCCATCCTGCAGGTAACTTTGTGTTCTTGATGTATCAGAAACACTCTTCCACCAAGGCTCTTCTGATATATGAACTGTGTGGACTTGTTTCAGGAGATAATGCAGGATCCTCATGTTGCTGCAGACGGGTTCACATACGAAGGCGAAGCGATTCACTCGTGGTTGAAAAATGGTCGTGAAACTTCACCAATGACCAATTTGAGATTGAATCATTTGCAGGTAACTCCAAACCACACTCTGCGGCTTGCAATTCATAACTGGCTTTGTAAATCATAACTCCAAAAGGGAACAGTTCATCATAAAATATGCAAGTTTCTTACAGTGTCAAAATAAATGAGAAATTTTTGGCTTTCTTATTAAACTCTGCAAGGCAGACAAAACCAAACACTACCAAAGATTCTTCAGAAAATTTACTCTCTGAGGTATCATTTTCATTTGTACATATAAATATGACATAGGATCATGATGGAACTCGAAACCTATCCCTATCTCGAAAGCAATGAGGCATTTGATTCAGGTTCATCAATGAAAGGATGATACTCATCAGGTGAAACTCCATCTTTAAACTCCTTACCACTCAAAAGGGGGTTGGACTCGAGCACGCCATTATCCCATCTATTGGAGCCTTCCTTGTTTGGAACCAAGTTTTCTTTGACACTTTCTCGAGTTTCAGGCTTCTCGATCCCATGGCTATCTACTACATAAGCCAAAGCTTGTTGGTTTCCTTGTGGGTTTGCTGTCTTTTGATCTGACAAAGCTTGATGTTCTTGGTTAAGATTATCAGAACTGTTGAAGTTTGAATTGCACTTTCCATATCTTGCAATGGATGAAGAACAATCTTCCAGAACTCCTTGAGACTTTGATCTGGAAGAGAAGCTTCCAAATCCAAGAATCCCTCTTGTCAACTTCCTAGCCTTGTCCCTCTCCTCTTTGAGAAAAGACCTTTTTTCAAGAAGGTTCAACATCCTCTCTGATTTGTTTCTAACTGAAATGCCCCAATTGAACCTGTAATCAAATCAGCATCAAATACATAATTCACCACAAACAGATAGCATTCGACGACATTAATTTGTCGAGTAATATACATTAGTGAGAGGTTGATAGGCATTACCCCTTTTCATCAACATATTGGAAAGTTCCCATTTGGGAAATAACATGTTTGTCACTCTGAAACTCCTCTGCTACACTCTCTGGTCCATGAGTCAAGAGATGTTCAAGAATGATGAGAGAGTTGTAGCAAAGTCTCCAATTCTTCTTTTCAAATTTCAGCAATCTGCCTTGCAAGTTCGTTTACTTTATCAATCATGAATCAGCACATTCAAAGCCAAAACTAAATATGAAGAGGAATTTAAAAGTAAAAGCTCTGGAAACTATCGCCCTAAAGAACTGACTACTATTAAGGATTTTGCCCATGATGATCAGAGGATCTAATTCATAAAAACTGTAAACAATGATCAAATAAGAACAAAGCTAAAACCTTTTATGGAGAATAGCTACAATTCTCCAATAGTCATCGACCTCAAAAGCTGCCTTGGAAATTGAACTCAAAGTTCTTGCATCTGGGTTTCCACTGATAGCTTCTTCAGTCAATCTAAAATGGAAAAAAAAAAAACATGATCAAGAGCTACCCATGAACATGAAGAACATCATCAGGAACAGGAAGAATAAAGTTACAGTTCAGCAGAGGTGACATCCGTGAGGGCTAATCTAGCAGTCTTGATCTTCTCCTTGAAAAAGAAAGAAGCTTGCTTCTTCAAATCATGGAAAGAGGGAGAGGCCATACCGTCGGATTTGCTCGAGATGGACATGGTATGATAAATCAAAAACCCTTTGGTGTTCTAAGAAAAAGATGCTCGATTTAGAGCAAACATCAGGTACAGACAGAAAGAAGCATTCAAAAGATGCCGACAAAACCCCACCAAATGCTTGAAAATTAGAAGGGGGAGAGAGAGAGATGGTGATGTGAGCAAGGAAAAAGAATGGTGGAAAATGAAGACCAAATGGAGAGGTTGAAGAAAGGGTTGAAGAAAGGGTTGATGAGGGATTGGGTTTGAGAGTTGAATTTATGGAAATCTGGGAGTGTAAAAGTCAAAGTGGCTAACTCATTTCAGGACTGATGGACGCCGATCGTTGCGGGTTTGAAGCTTTAATAAATGGATTGTTGACTCTCACTTCTCAGCGCCCTTCGCCGCCTATGGAGCTTCTGACCCATTTTTCTTGCTATCTATGAAACTACTCCTTTTTATTTCCATTTTATTTTTCTCTCACAAATTTTGCATAAGTTTTTGCTTAAGAACATGTTATAATTGTATTAATAATATGGTTTGAATAAACATTATGTATCATTATGGGTTGTTGTTAAGAGTGTACATGGTTTGGGGTTGGAATAGATTTAGGAACTTTTTTGGATCAACCCAAAAGTTTGGGCTTGTTGAATTGGTAATCCAACTCAACCCTTTGTTTTTGGGTTGAGTTTGAGTCGTGAAACAATGGAGCACCGAGTGGAGAAGTCCAATGAGAAATATAGAGTGGAGAAGTCCAATAACAAACATAGAGTGGAGAAGTCCAATAACAAACATAGAGTGGAGAAGTCCGACAAAAGTGGAATAGAGAGCTGAGTGTAGAGACAGTTGGCAACGACGTCTGACGAGAAACACAGAGACAATCGAGCGGAGAAATATGAACTAAGAAGAGAGTCCAACGGAGAAATAAAGAAGCAAGCGACGTTGACGTCCAATGATACACAGAGACGAGACGAGAATGAGATGAGAACTGCAGAGTCGAATGATGACACACGCAAAGAGCCGAGAGGAGTCGAATGATGAACGACGAAGACAAACGCTGTGATATGATTTTGTGAGACTGCGAGTGTGAAAGTCAATATGTCGTTTTACTTACCCAGTTACCCTTGAAGTTGAAGATGAATGCTGCGTGAAACTGTGAGACGGTCTGCAAAGTGCAAACGCACCAGGGGTAGGGGTAGATACTGACAATGACTCATGGGCTTGGGCTGTGTGGGCTTTTGTTGCGTCAGCTTGAGTCTATTTTGGGTTGGGCCAAGTTGACCCAATAATTTAAAGTTCGAACCCGAACCCAACCTAAACCGGATCGGGTTCCAAAAAAACAAACCTAACCTAAACCCAATTCAACTCTTATAATTCAGGTTGAGCTCTCGAGTTAGCGAGTTGGATATAGACCCTTAATAGTTGCATCCCTTTAAAACGTTTAAACTTTTAAATGCAATTAGACCCTTAATAGTTGCATCCCTTTAAAACGTTTAAACTTTTAAATGCAATTGGGGCAAAGTAGTTTATTAACAAATGCTTAATAATAATTTTATAACTAATCAAGATGCGGAATGAGTGAACAAGACAATAACTAATCTACTTCACAATCAACCAAGACAATAAACGGTAGAGTTGTTAATCATACGGAATTTGGATGCAGGCTACATCATAGACAAAGGGAATATCGACCCTACTCTGTATGATGGAATCGATTATCTTCATCCATAGTATAAAAGATTTTTAAATTCATTCGAACCCAGACACAAGGGGGGTAGAGAATGGGAGAAGGCCTATGAAGTTGGGTTGATCGTGACCGTCGGTTTTGTAGGGGGACAAACAATCAGAGTCGTCCAGATAATGCCATCCTGTCATCCACTTTAGTTTAGGGTCACGTGTGGGGGCATAGATCTGGAGCTCCACTCAAGCAACTCCAAAACCTGTGGGCCAACCTTCGTCTTCCACTTTCTAGCTGGCATTCCACCTAATCCCTAGCTCCTATAATTTAATAATAGTCATAATATCACTCTTTTTCTTTTCCTACCACATTATCCTTCTTTTTCTTTTTTTAATACTATTAAATTATTCTAGTATCTAATAATAATTTCAAATTTCTACCCAACATTTAATTAAAAATTATTTGTGAAACTTCAAATTTGTAATTTAATTTTAATCGATAATAGAATAATGATTATCTAGATTAAAATAAAATGCATCGAATATTCATAAATTTAGTGACCAAAGCAAGAAAGGTATACAAGTTGTGGGAACAAAAAAAGATCAAATTTTTTACTTTTTAATTATTAAGAAACATTAATATAATCCACTAACAAAAGTTACACACAATTTTATTTTTAGTTTTGTGTTTAATTTCTATGTATTATATAATAACCATCTCAAATCATTTTTTAAATCCTAATCAAACTTTGTTTCTAATTAATTAATGTCTGTACATGAAATTAACAATAAAGATGAAACTAATGTTTTTTTTTTTTTTTTTTTTTTTTAAATTAAAATGAAATTACCTTAGAGCTGATCCTCGGAGTTTGGCTTGTGCAGAGCTAGAGCCCAGAGAAATGGCTGCAACCAAACAAACGAAACCTGATCTGTTGGGGAAGATGACACATGAGGAGGCAACATCTCTGAGCCACAAATTGCTTCCCCTTCCTTCCTTCCTTCCGTCCCTCCACCATTTTCGCTGCTCATAAACACCTGCAAATCCAAAACTGAAACCACCGCAGATCTCCAAAACCAGTATGATTTCTTTTAATTTACACCACACAGAGATGGAAATCGACGGAACGAATTACAGGAAGGAAAATTGGCTGCTGCTTTTTGTAGCCCAATTCATTCGAATCACCGTGTAAAAAGAGACCCAAAAGAAAAAAAAGGAAACCCGCAACATGAAAACAACTGTCACGGGGAAAAATCAATCGAATATTATACTACTGAATTAAATACAATGCTATACAACAACAACAACATAGAGTCGGGAAGAAATTCAGTACGCCGTTACCGGCGGCAACCGATCGGATTTCCTCACGATACCCTGGTGGAGATGAAAGATGCAACGGCGGTCCATTAGATTGCGGCGACATAGCTCCCACTGCATCCGGCGGTTGAGCACTGACCATAGTTTCATTCGCAGGCTTGATCGTCATCATCGGATTGTTCCCAAATATCTCCTTCGGCAATAGCACTTCCGAAACCCCAAAAATGGCGACCGGCTTCTGATCGAACACCGTCTGAGTCACCGATGCTTGAACAATTCCGGTATTGATTCCAACTGAGCCGTTAACTCGCGAAATGTTGAGTGTGAAGCTACCGGCGCCCATATCCTCCGTCGCTAAAGTGGGCTGAACAGGGTTCACAATCGATTCCAAAGACCCGAGAGGGTAATAAGAATGAAGCACATGAAATTTCAAGACAACGGCCTTCTTATCCGCTGGCAGCGACTGGAGCTTCACGGTGGGCGGAAGGTCGGAAAACGCGGAGTCAGTAGGAACGAAAAGCGTAATCCCAGCGCCGCCTTCATCGGCCTCAAACTCATCAACAACACCAGAAGCCAAAAGCATGGAGGCAGCAACATTAAAATTATGGCCATCAATCAAAGCCCTAGTGATATTCAAGCCCAAAGGCGGGCGAGTCTCTGACGCCATGAGATCAAATCCATAAGGGACAAGAAGGGCATTAACAGCAAAGATACTAACATTATAAGGAAGATTCTTAAGAAGCGTCAAAACAGTAGCATTAGAAGAGGAGAAAGGAACAGGGGAGTGAACAGAAACAAGACCATCGAGCGGGTCGCGAGTGATGTTGACGGAGCCGAAATCGCTAGTGGCACGGCCAGTGGTTTGAAAGAGAGTGGTGACGAGCTTGCCAGAAGGGGAGATCTGACGGAGGTCGGAAGGGGAGAGGTATTGGAGGAGGACATGGTAGCGGAGGACATCGGCAAGGGAGGATTGAGGGATGCGGTGAGTGAGATCGGAGGAGGCGGCGAGGTAGGAATTGGGGACGGCGAGGAGAGTGAGGGAGGTGAGTTGATTGAGATCTGAGAGGATGGAGGCAGAGAGAAGGGCGGCGAAATCGGAGAGGTCGGGGAAGGAGGAGAGGAGGGAGGAGATGTCTAGGGCAAGGAGAGGGGAAGGGGAGGAGGAGGAGAGGAGGAGGAGGAGGAAAAAGAGGGAAGGGATAGGGGTAAAATGGGAAATGCGAGTGCCCATTTCTCTGGTGTGAAGGAAT
>NW_019268530.1:3223130-3280869 GCF_002738365.1 Cucurbita moschata
GGGGGGGGGGGGGGGGGGGGGGGGGGGGGGGGGGGGGGGGGGGGGGGGGGGGGGGGGGGGGGGGGGGGGGGGGGGGGGGGGGGGGGGGGGGGGGGGGGGGGGGGGGGGGGGGGGGGGGGGGGGGGGAGAGAGAGAGAGAGAGAGAATGGGTGGCCGGAATCCTAATGGGCGGAGTTTATGGGTTAGGTAAGTGGGCGGAAGGGGGAGTGAAAGAGTGTGGAGAAGGAGGATGAAGGATGATGCGGATGTAGCTTGTCGTATTCAATATTCCTCTTATACCCTGCTTCTGCTTTCCGCCAACGGTTACGCACTCTTTTATATATATATATATATATATATAAACCATCTCGGTTAATTGAAAAGATTAATATTTTAAGATTAATTAATTTATGGTTTGAGTTTATAATTTTATAATCGATTAAGTTTCTATTTTGTTGATTACATTTTTTTCACTTAATTCTGAAAATATTATCTTTGGTAAAATGAGTTTCTTCCTACGACTCGTAAGAGATTAAAACACTTGACAGAGAAAAAGAACTTCATCGATGATATGCTAATAAATTTTTTTAATTAAAAAAATACAAAATTCTAATTTATTTTTATTAATTTAGGCTAAAAAAACGAAATTGTCACTCTTTTTCCTCCCTAGTACCCAGCCGCGCGCCAATCCCTTAGCGGCCGTACTCGTCGAGAAGCGTCGAGAAGCTACCCACTAGTCATCTTAGTTGACGGCGTCCTACTGCGCGCGACCCACTCACGAATCGCCCTGCTGCGACCACGAGCGGCGGGGAACGACGACCCTGCGCGTTTCCTCTTCCAGCGACTGATACTCCAAACGGAGACGCGAATCACCTGCGGTGCATCTGTCGGCGGCAGCGCCCCGTTCTCTATCTCCGGTGATTCACAACGGTAGCACCGACGGCGAATAGCTGCGTGATCTCCTCCTAGCGACAAAATTTGAGCTAGGAGATAGTGACCCATAACCCGAACGACCCCCTGGATAGAACACCCATAGCCTTTAGGGTTCAAATCTACAAAATTGAACTCATTCGAACTCAATCCTGCAAAGACTCAAGCTTTACGGTAAGGATTAGTTGGAAATGGCTCGCTCTAAACTCTTTTTGGATTCCTTCAATGTTTAGATTTGGACTGTTCGAATTAAGTTTAATCTCTCACGAACGTCCTTCAATTTCGATTATGGTTTCTGAACTGAGTTGTAACCTTGGAACTTTGTCTTTCTTGTTTCAAGAATTGATAGAATAGCTTAGAAGCGATTTAAAATGTGTTGTAAGTAGTTTCTTCTTGTGGAGTTTGTATACCTTGTATGCTATGTATGCTGGATGCTTTGTTATACTTGTTTGATATGTGTGTTTTTATTTAATGTTATGTTGAACCCGATTGTATGTTTTGATGTGTTAAGCTCATTAAGTAATTGTTTTGTGTTGATTAAGCATGTACATCCCTGCGTTAAAAGCATGTTCATGTGGTTATTAGGCTGGAGGCATGGTCTAGCAAGCATGTATAAGATGTGCATATCTGGGTTGTTTAGAGACTGATTGTTAAGTTGCGTATATTTGAGTTTGCAATCCAGGAAAGCGAGGAGAATATAAGGATCTCGGGTGTAGATGGTCAAGGGTTGATATTATTTTAAGGAAATTAAAGTGAATATCAATGCCTCGAGTATGAATGGAGGTTAGGTATGTCGCTTTTTGGCGTCAAGGCTTTGGGTATAAATGATTGAGGGTCGATGCACAAGTATAAATGATCAAGGGTCAGTGATGAGTCTTAAGGTAAGTATTGGGGCCTTGGGAATAAATGGTCAAGGGTTGATGCACAGTTCAAGGCTTTGGGTATTAATGGTCTAGGGTCGAACGTCAATTTCTATAGAGAAGTGTTGAGACCATGTGTATAAATAGTGAGGTATAAATGGTCAAGGATTGGTGTGATGAGTCTTGTGGAGTCTGGACATAAATGGTCAATGATCAATGCACAGTTTGAGGCTTTGGGTATTAATGATCAAGGATCTGAATGTCGAGTTTCATAAAAGTGTTGAGGCCCCAAGTATAAATAGTCAAGGATTGATGCATCTCGAAGATGTGGGAAAGATTGGTAAGAGCTTGGGAAGGGCTTGAGAGAGCTATAAAAAGTTTTAAGGATTCAATATTGTCTTGAGATAGAAGTTGAGCATGTATAATATGAGCATCATGCATGATATAATTTTGATAAGTGAGCATCACGCATATTACTTGGTTCCTCATGGTGAGAAGTATGATCTTATGATGTATGTTGTATGTCGTTTGGATGACTGACAAGAGCGTTTCTGTCCGGTACATGACTTTGGATGGCTGGCCCACTTGGGGAAACTTATATGGTTTTACCAAATTCCTGTTCTATGTTTTTCGTCGTTATATTACTTCTTGGGAACTCCGGATCATTTCTTGTTGATGCTGCTGGATTGGCGAAAGTGTAACGGTCCAAGCCCACTGCTAGTAGATATTGTCCTCTTTGGGCTTTCCCTTAAGGTTTTTAAGACGCGTCTGCTAGGGAGAGGTTTCCACACCCTTATAAAGAGTGTTTCGTTCTCCTCCCCAACCGATGTGGGATCTCACAGAAAGTCATTGTCCATTTTTCTGGTTGCAAAATAGTCATAACTAGCCATCTGTGTATACTTTTGTTTTCCTGCTAATGTACAAAGACTAGTAGGTTTTATATCTTAAGTTATTTATTTATATATTATTACTTTTTACTGAAGCTTGCCATGGAATCTTTTCAATTGGAGTTGACCTCGCACCCCTTATCGAAATCATAATTGTTCTTGCTTCAATTGATTGATATTTAAATTTTGTAGACCTCTTTATTCTAGTTCAAGCTTTACAACTTTCCAAAGCATGGATGATGTTTGAGGCGCGAGAGAAGGGAGAACGATGAGGTTTTTGTGCGTGAGAACGATGAGGTTTTTGTGCGTAAAACAAGTTCTATATTTGAGAGGCTTGAGAGAATCCTCAAGTTTTCCATGGCTTTTTTCTGCCATTTCCTATTACTCAGATACTCCCTCAAAGAAGTCTAAACTTGCCCCTTTACAGGTTTTTCTTTACTTCTCTTCCATTTTTTCATTACTTTTTTCAATGCAAATTCTTCTACTCATGTTTGGATTTATTGGGTTCCACAGGAGAGGAGAATGATAGACAGGTTTATGATGTATGCCAAAGGAGGTGATGGTGGAAATGGATGCCATAGCACTCGCCGTAGTAGGCAGGATCGCCACGGCCAACCTGATGGTAGGCTTTATGTAATTATTTAATCTCTTAGTTTACACTTGTCATCTAATCATTACTATGATTCGAGTTTCAATGATCTAATTTGTTGATAAATGAAAAGTTGATGTTTTTTTAGAGGAAAAGATTAAACAGTCAGATATTATGCAGTCTTGGATTCAGCAGCTTTAAGCATCACATTTTATGCTGCTCTTTCTTTATGTTTCTGTTAATATCATATTAGAATGATAGTCAAGTAAGGAAGATCGAACGGTCCTCTTGGCGTGTATAATTAGGAACTGTTCCCCTTGTCATGAGATAGTTGCTTGACTCTACCACGATGCTTCCTTTCTAATTGATGCAGGTGGAAATGGTGGAAGGGGGGGCAATGTCATTCTTGAATGTTCCGCTGCTCTCTGGGACTTCAGCAGTTTGAAGCATCATATCGTATGTTCGACTCTTATACTCATGCTAGAAACAACTCGGAAATGAATGATAAACCACCTTTAGAGTTATTGAATTACAATATCAATCAATATTCCTATCATCTCTTGCAGAATGCAGGTAGAGGAGGACATGGATCTTCAAAAAATATGATTGGAACCAGGGGTGCAGATAAGGTCATCTATCCCTTCCCGATCTGTTGTGCGCGACTTTGCTGCCTTTTGTTGTCTCTTAATTTTCCACTTAATCTATACATTTAAGTAAGTTTAAATTGCTCTGATTATGAATTAAGTAATCATATGACATCTTTATTGAACAAATGTTAGCAGATCTGACACAATGTAGTAGAGAAAGGGTAGAAAGAAGTGAAATGTTGGACAAATTAGAGTGGCATAGTTTATAAAAGAATTTGATGTTGTGTTATACCACATTGGTTGAGGGGAGGAGAACGAAACACCTTTTATAAGGGTGTGGAAACCTTTCCCTGGCAGACGCGTTTTAAAGCCTTGAGGGGAAGCCCGAAAAAGCCCAAAGAGGACAATATCTGCTAGCGATGGGCTTGGGCCGTTACATATGTATTGCTTTAAAAACAGGGTAGGTTTACACATGCTACTGAATTTTGTCCTATTGTCTATGTTTTTCTCATCTATCTATTATATTTGATGATAGATTGTTCAAGTACCTATTGGCACTGTCATTCATCTTGTGGAGGGTGATGTTTCTAGTGTAGTCGAACATCATTCGCCAACAGATTTAGACCCCTGGCAGATTCCAGGCGCACTAGTTGATGATCTCTCTAGTAGTTCCTCCCAGAAGTCTCTTGGATATTCAAATAGAGGAGAGGAAGTTGAATCGACCTTCACCAATACTCTCTCATCGTGTAATAATGGTAACGATAATGCTAAAAGTTCGTCATTCAGGAGGGAAACCTCGGAAGTTGCATCAACCAATGAGATTTCCCAAGTTCTTGCACCTCCCGACGAACTCGAAAGTTCAATCGATGATGATGATACTACAGAAAGTGAAGAAATGAGATACAATGTTGCAGAATTGACTGAAGTAGGACAACAAATAATCATTGCTCGTGGAGGGGAAGGTGGTTTGGGTAATGTTCATGCTCTCAAATTTTCAAAGAAGCCTAAAGGCTCAATGGCTGTGAGGCAAGAGGACGAGTTCATAAACTCTGATGAATCTGAAATCAACGAGTCCAGAGAGCGAATTGGTTCACCCGGGACTGAGACCGTGCTTGTTTTAGAACTTAAAAGCATTGCCGATGTTGGCTTCGTCGGGATGCCAAATGCTGGAAAAAGTACTCTTCTAGGAGCCATTTCTCGAGCAAAGCCAATAGTTGGTCATTATGCATTTACTACTCTGAGACCAAATTTGGGGAACTTAAATTACGACGACTTATCAATCACAGTAGCTGATATTCCCGGACTTATAAAAGGTGCCCACGAAAACCGTGGACTTGGACATTCATTCTTGCGTCACATCGAACGCACGAGGGTTCTAGCATACGTTCTAGACTTGGCTGCTGGTTTAGATGGTAGAAAAGGGATACCCCCATGGGAGCAGCTGAGAGATTTAGTAGCAGAGCTTGAACACCATCAAAAGGGGTTATCAGATCGTCCATCCTTAGTAGTGGCTAACAAGATCGACGAAGAAGGGACCGAGCAAGTCTACGAGGAATTAAAGTCAAGAGTGCAAGGAGTTCCAATCTTTCCCGTGTGTGCCGTTTTGGAAGAGGGTGTTGCAGAGCTTAAAGCAGGTCTTAAGAGCCTTGTGAACGGCGAAACATCTTATAGGCTTAACATAGATGAAATTATTGTTGATTAATATGTTTGAACTCTACCATTTCGTTCCATTTTTGCTACAGCTGATACAACTTTAGAGACTATTTATGCGGCCTAGTTGAGTAGGAGGTCGTAAAAGTATAACTTTTCGTGTTCTTCGTGGGTGACGATCTTCATTTGAACCTTCATCTTAGATTCCAATGTTGAAATTTATGTGGTAGAGGCGTATTATTTCATGCTATCTTCCTAGGATGTATCAACATTCATTCAACTTGAATGTGTATTAAGAACAAAAAGGGTGGATTATTTATTTGATCATCCAAATGAAAACAAATTGGTTGGTGATGAAATCTAGATCAAAATGTGTATAAGTAGCAGAGAGGGAGCCCTGAATCATCATCCCCAACACAAACAAATCCAAAAATCTTAGCTTTTTGAGAAACAAAATGGCTTCTGGGTGCAAATGTGGTGACAGTTGCTCCTGTGGAGATAGCTGCAACTGCCAATCTGGGTATCTATCTATATATCTTCTTTTTCTCCACCTTCTACTTACAAGTCGCTTCATTTATTAACCCATTTTTCCAATCTTTGCAGGTCTATCACAGAGGCCTTCATCCTCAACAAGTAATAATGATTTTGATTGATTTATATTTTGTTTAAATTCTAATACCACGACCATCCGGTGTCAAATTTGGTTTCTGAATCGATTAAAAAGATTTCAAACGGGAAGAACGAAAAGTTTACAGAAATCGTTTATGATCTTTTATCTCTAGGTTTGTAATGTTGTATACAAATGAACTATGCAGGGATGGGTGCAGCTGTGGGAGTAGCTGTTCATGTGACCCATGCAACTGCAAGTGAGCAATGGGAGGGATGGATAAGCCCCAAACAACAAAGCTTCTGGTTCTTAATACAATAAATTGATGAATCTACCCACAAAGTTTGTTCCTCTTTTTTTTTTTTTTTTTCTTTTGGAATAATGTAATCAAGTGAGCCATGGAAATTACAAGTCCATATGGATTTGGGTTTGCTATGGCTTCAACCAATGCGTACTACTTATATATTGTGGGTTTAGGGTTTCATATTCATCAAACATTCGACTATTTCAAATTCTGTCTAATATCAATATTTGTGTTTTCTTTGAATTTTCTTCTATATTGTTCTAACGGCCTAATTCGATTTTAAAACGCATCTTTGAATTTCCTCTCTACAACCGATGCGGGATCTCACAATCGTTAACTTTTCTCTCCCTCCCTCAAAAGAGATGAAAAGAATGAAAGATTTAAATATACAAGAACTGAAATCTATGCTCACTTTGACATTTTCGTTGTCAATATGTTGACATTTTCGTTGTCAATATGAAAAGAGATCGATAGAATTAAGGTTAAAATGGTAAATTGAGTGTTGATTAATAAAAATTTACTTATTTTTCAAAATATTAAAAGATTAGGAAGAGATTAAGGATTCCGAAAAGGAATTAGAAAAGGTATTATAAATAACATTCATTCATTTATTCATTCATTATGTTATGAGCGAATTTTTGTTCCAAATAATCATGCCGTTGCCGCCGTCTTTTGCCGCTTCACCGCCGCCAATTAGCGCCATCGTGGAGACTTACGGACTGAGATGGACGAATAACAATTTGGCTCTGATAGCCATTTGTTTCCTCATTATACTCTACCTCATCCTCTTAAATTTCTTCAAATCCGAATTAGAATCCGGCAGTGAGCCAGCCGGAGCATTGCCGGTAGTGCGAGAGCCGGAGATTGTACGGGTTGAGGCCTCGGTTTTCAGTTACAAGGAAGCCGATGGAGGTCACGACGATGAATGTGCGATTTGCCTTGACGAATTTGAAGATGCCCAAAAGTGCCGGAAGATGAATAACTGTGGCCATATATTCCACCGCCGCTGCATTGACCGGTGGCTCAAGGTGGACCGCCACTGCCCCCTTTGCCGCAGCTGCGTTTGCGTAGTCGTTCATCCATGATAAGATCATCGGAGTTTCTTCGTCGGAGATTATTTTGTTATCTTTGGGTTAGTTCAAATGTAAACAAATTAGTGCTTTTTTTTTTTCGAAAATTAAATAATATATTTTATTTTTTTCAAATCTCATAAATCTACTAATATTTATTCAAAATCTCATTCTTATTTTAAATATATATTTCTTATCCAATTAATTACCTCTTGAAAGATTATATTATATTTTCTATCGAGTTAGTACGGTAGACTTACTACATTTACTATATAAGTCAAGTTACACTAACCAAAGTTTGTAACTCGCTCAGAACTAAGATCGAGTCGATAATGATTATCATGTGAAATATCAATTTTTTTAACTAATAAATTTATAAAGAAAGATTAAATGTTTTATAGTCTAATCTCAAATTTATTGTATAAGATACATCACTCACGTGTCTGATTTATATCAAATCATTTGTAATTATAAAGAGTGAATAATATTAATAGACTTTATCTAATTTAGGCTTTTTAAGTTATTTTTTTAGTACGATACTCTATGTGTCAACCATATTTGGTTTAAGATTAAAAATATGTTCATATAATGGATAATATTATGATGTTATGTTGTAATTAAAAGTTTAACGGTCCAAATCCACTGCTAACCGATATTGTCCTTTGGCTTTCCCTTTCGAGTTTTCCCTCAAAGTTTTAAACGTGTCTGCTAGGAAAAGATTTCTGCACTCGCTCTAAGAAAGATTGTTTTGTTCCTTTCAACAACCGATGTGGGACCCCCAATCCACCTTTCCATTCCGAGTTTCCCCTAAGAGTTTTAAAACGCGTGTGCTCGGGAGAGGTTTCTACACTCACTCTTATGATGAATGTTTTGTTCCCCTCTCCAACTATGTGGGATGCCCAATCCACCCCTTCAAGACCCAGTGTCTTTACTAGCACACCGCCTCGTATCCACCTCCTTTGAGTCTCATCCTCCTCACTAGCACATCGCTCAGTGTCTGGCTTTGATATCATTTATAACGGCTAAAGTCTATTACTAGCCGATATTGTCATTTCTAGGCTTTCCCTTACCGTTGTTCTCTCTAGATTTTTCCTTTAAAATTTTAAAACGTGTCGACTAGAGATAGTTTACCATATTAAATGATTTGTTTACCTCTCCGACTGATATGAGATCTCACAAACAAAAAAAAAAATCAAAATTATGACATTAAAACATGAATTTTCAGGTTAGAATTGAAAGCCAATTAATGATAAAAATTTGGTCAATAAATAATTTAAATTAATATAAAATTAATTTTGTTGAGGATTTAAAATAATAAAAATTAACTTGTTTTTCAAAAGATAATTTCCTAAAATGGATTAGTAAATCTATAAAACTAAAATTACTTGAAACAAAAATATTGCAAAAGGTACAATCATGCCATCGCCGCCGTCTTCTGCCGCTTCACCGCCGCCAATTAGCAAGATGGTCAACACTTCCGGACTGACATGGGGGGATGAGTATTTAGCTCTGATAGCCGTTTGTACCGTCATTATACTCTACCTCATCGTCTTAAATTGCATCAAATCCAGATACTTCAACGAATCAGATTCCGGCTATGAGGCAGTCGGAGCATTGCCGGAAGTGCGAGCGCCGGTGATTGTACGGATTGAGGCCTCGGTTTTCTGTTACAGGGAAGCCGACGGAGGTCACGGCGCCGAATGCGCGATTTGCCTGGACGGATTTGAAGATGGGCAAAAGTGTCGAATGATGAATAAGTGCGGCCATATATTCCACTGCCGCTGCATTGACCGGTGGCTCAAGGTGGAGTGCCATTGTCCCCTTTGCCGCAGCTGCGTTTGTGCCGTCGTTCATCCATCTTCTTTTTGAAGAAGATGATCGGAGTTTCTTCGTCGGAGATTATTTTGTAATTTTAGAATTGAGTGTAATTGCAGATTTTGTAATTTTAGAATGAAATCTTCCAAGATTAAATTCAATTCTTTTTTTTTCCAAATCAAATCAAACATTTAGTCCAATAATATATTTTAACATCTAATGTATCAAACTATATATTATTTTATTTCAATATGATAAAATATTTATTTCACCGGTGTCAATTTCATTTAAATTTTAAGTATATATTTATTTTAATTATATATTTCTTTTTTTATATTTAATATATTAATTAAAAAAAAATTAAATTTATTCTTGGGATTAAATTGATGTATCTACTTAGAGTTTTGTCAATGATATTAGAAATTTAAGTCAATTTTTTTCGAGTTATTTGTAATTTCAATTCGGTTAAACATTTTGTGGTGGGACTCGACCTCTGAACTGCACATGAAATAAGTTTCTGCTTCATATAACTCAGTTATTCCTTCTCTGTCATACCAGAGAGAGAGAGGGAGTGAGGGAGTGGAGTCTTATTATTCAAATCAGAAAGTTAACATTTAAGAAACTACTCATATACTTGTCCCATAAAGTGCATTTTATCTTGTGAGATTCTGTTTTCGGGTTAATTCCTAAAATGTTAAGCTTATTAAATCAATACAATTATCAGTCTCACCAATCACCCCTATAATCACAAAGGATAAACTCGTATAAACAGAAATTCATAACACCTTAGTATTGTGAATGTTTGCTAAATCCGATAGTGTGAAAATTGTCTTATTTATAATCAAATAAATTATAAGGATATAGAAAGAGTAATAAATGGAAATAACAATGAAAAGATACCTAGATATTTACCTTATAATAAAATATCAAATATGATATATATGATAAACTATAATTTAATATTAAATATTCTTAACCAGTATTGAATTCTAAAAGTAGGGTGCGATAGATTGTAATTAGAATGGGTCGCATTGATAAAAAAAAAAATTCAATCTACAAAAAGATTCAACTCAATTAGATGGTCAAAAAGTGACAAAAAGCATTCAGAATTAAATATAAAACAAATAGCATTAATTAGTACATCTAAAATTCCTATGAACTCCAAAAGCCCCAACTCCAACGGTCATAAATTACACTTTTTGGGTTCAAATTAATAATACACCGCCAGCAACCACCGCAATACATGTCCGCGCCACCGCCCCCAACAACCTGATCCTACGTCTCATCGCCGCCGCAGAGGCCACCGATTTCTCCGTTAACTTTTCGGCACCCAACGGGTAACTGCAGGCTTTGTAACCTGTACAATCCCAAAATAATATTTACATAACAGGTCTCTAAGCTATACACTATCATCCAATAGATCTCAAAATAATATCTTAGGTACTACCACAAATCTATTAATATAATTTAACCTAAGATCTATTAATTTTATTGTAAGAATTGAAATGATAAATAATTAAATTAAAAACTATATGATTAACTGAAGTATCTTACTGGGGTCGGTGGAAGTGAGGACGCCAGTGTGATTGAAATCGCAGTTGAAATCGTGGCGACCAGAGGACTGAAAGTAGGCGTCCATGGCGTAGGATGCATGTGACCGCACTGTGTTCGGATCGTAGCAGGCCCCACCTGCTTGTATGGGCCCACAGTCCACTCCACTGCTACACACGTAGTCAATATTCTTCTGCAACGCTTCATCTGACGCGTCCGTTTTCGGCACGCACCACTTCCTCCCACCATCCGACGGCTGCGGCGCCTGCCCTGCCGGTGCTGTGGGGCCCGTTGTCTGTTACATCAATATCAACGGTCACAATCCAATATCATCTGGAATAAATGTGGTGCGGGAATTCACCCAAAAAAGGCAAAAGAAAAAGAAAAAAGCGTATTTACTTTAATGCCATGGAATTAGGAAGAAAAATGGAGGGTAATTCCGTCAGAAAAAAAATTAGGACAGGTGGCGTTTTGCCTCCTTAGACAGCAGGACCGCACTATGGACTTGCTGTCAGAAACTCGTACACCCACGCGTCAGTTTTTTATTGGTTAGTAAAACGACAAATTTACAGGTGATACTTCGAGACCAATTAGGGAGCAACACGCGTTATCGAACTCATGGGAAGAGGGGTTTCCGTGTAATACTCTTCTTCCACTGGTCCGCAGACCAGTAATTTGGCGTGCCTGGATAATAAGTTAATTTACTAACATGCGCCCACCGGGTTTGGCATAATTCCGGCAGAGGCTAAGGGATTTAAATAGATGAAGAAGGGGTTTACCGGTGAGTTTCGGAGGATGCCGACGTCGTAGACCGGAGTTAGATCGGGCTTGAACAGACCGTAGTTCCGCTCCGAGACCGACGGTTTGAGATTCTCGTTGAAAAGAGAGAAGACGTAGGTTTCAAAAGTTCTGTTGGGCATCATTGGCGTCCCCTTACCGGAGTTCACGTGCTTCACGAGGTTCTGGTTGTAAGAAATAGCGTTTTCCAAGCTCACGCCGGGTTGGTTCGGGTCACCGGCGGATGGCCACCCAGTCTCCGCCACGACGATGTCCACATCCCCGTACCCGAGCTTGTTCATCGCTGCGTGAACCGCGTCCATCTGCGCATCGAACATATTCGTGTAGTGTTTTCCGGTGGTGTTGTCGAAAAATCCGGCGTTCGGCTTGAACAGCGCGTAGTCCAACGTCGCCGGTCTGAATCCAAAGAATGGATACGGATTCACCATGAACGGCGTCTTTGTCTTGCGATGAAACTCGAGGATCGGAGCGAATATGGCTCGATCGTACCCCTTCCGAAACCGCCCGGTACTCGGCGGCTCCGATGCCGACAAAATCCCCAAAGAATGAGGAGACGAAACCTTAATATCAGTAATATTCGCGAGGGTTAAAGCGGAATGTAAAGCCTTCATCGCGGGGAGCATATGAGCTATGAGATTCTTGTCGGAGGTGGCGAGGATCTCGTTCCCGACGGCGATGTGGTTGATGAGAGTGTTAGGGTGAAACGGGAGAATGTTATTGGCAATCCAGGATTGAGCGGCGGGGAGCTTGGCGAGGGCCGGAATGTCGCCATTAGCGACAGAGACTGTGAGGGCGATGCCAGTAGCGGCGAAGGCACGGAGAATATCGGGGTTGGCGTCAAAGATCTTGACGCGGTCGATGGTGGTGTGGGATTTGAGGAAGGCGGCGACCTGGGAGGGCGGAGGGAGATTGTCGGCGACGGTGCCGTAGTTGACACCGATAGAGTAGGTGGCGGAGGAGAGGCGGAGGAAGAGAGAGAAAAGAAGGAGAGAGAGAAGTAGAGAATTAGCCATTGGCGAAGGGAGGGAGAAATGAGTGGAGGTTTTTGAATCGTTTTGTGCAGAAGAGAGAAAGGAGGGGGCGAGTGAGGTAATGCACCTCGGGAATCTCGTGGGCCCACTACTGGCCCATGCCTAACTCATAAATATCAAAATAAAATGGCTCAAATAATGCGAACATATTGGAATATATGATTTTGCTTGTATCCTATTTAAAGGTTTTCTCATTCTTATTAGAAGGTTGGATGAAATTATATGGACTAATTAAATAAAGTTTATAAGGTTTTGGATCGTAATCACGTGAATTCAAAACTACTCTTTACTCAAAATTGTTGTAATATTGATTTCGAAGTATGATTAATGTTAGACGATGTTTGTTTTGTGGCTCACATAGGGATCTGATGTGATATGGCTCACACATGTGACCAACTTCACTAGGTTTTTAAGGAGGACCAAGTTTAGAAGCTACGGTCGAATAAAACAATGCAAGAAATTTGTATATAATTGGACAGGGAGAAAATGTACATCACCTCAAAGCGGTTATGCTATGAGATCCTCGTATCAATTTTAGAGATGAACCAAGAACATTAGACCCAGATATCACACCTATTAGAGAGGAAAGCAAAGGTAGGGCAGGAAAGGAAAAAATCAAATGGGCCGAGGCCCAATGAAGAGTTCTTGAAACGTTGTTGGGCCAGGCCCATAATGATGAGTAGCCAATGAAATTGGAGAGAAGAGAGAGAAAGAGAGGGGGAGAGAGAGGAGAAGAAAAAGTAATGGTTTTTTGATGAGTGTGAAGTGGGAGACAATAAATAATCTCCCCCGTGTTTTAACGCTTCTTTCCGTCTTCTCCTTCTCCTTCTCTTCTTCCTCCCCCCACCCACATGTCTGCTTCTGGAACTTCGTTTCCGGACCCCGACTGGCCCCGTCAAGGTTCCACCCGACCCGACTTACCTTCTCCCCACCACTTCCCTCCCGACCCTCTCCTCTCCTCTGGCTCCTTCATCGACTCCTCCACCGCCCGATGCGGAACCCTACCTTCTTCTCCCGACTACGCCCGAGATCTTGACGGGAATCATCGCAACAAGCCTGACACCTCCGCCACTCTCCGATCTCCATTGCCTGCTGACCCTCTCAACCCTAAGAAGCTTCCTCCCGATTCTCCTACTCCAGGAAATGGAGATTCTTCGGCACCCAAGAAGGTGTCCGCCTCCAGAGGAACCGACGCCTCCCCCAAATCCGCCTTATCGGAAAGGCCTAATTGGCTACCACCTGGCTGGGTGGTGGAAGATAGAGTTCGCGCCTCCGGTGCTACAGCTGGAACGGTTGATAAGGTGAATTGGTTCCTTCTCTTATGCCTTCAATCCTTTACGAATGTTCATTTCTTAGTTCATTCTCTTGTCTGGTGGTTCTGAGGAATATTTTTTGGTAATTAATCGACCATGCAAGTATTAGTCTATGCCTCTGGCTACTGACCTTTTTCTCTGCAATTTTATGTTTGACGATAGAACAGGGTCTTACTGTCTTTTATTATTATTATTTTTTCTTTCTACTCTACCTGTTTGACAATCGGTTTAGAATTTTCAACCAGTAATGGATGATTTTTTGTGATACTGTGACGTTTACTCCTACTGCGTTGGAAACCTCGGATAAGAACATGAACCAATCAGAAGAAATGCTCATTGATTACCGAAAATGATCTTTTGTTTTTGCCTTAAAGGGTTGGTTGTACCATTCCTTCTCAGTTGCTCTCCTATCAATTCTGGAAAGAAAGAGTTATATCAAGTAGTAAAGGATTTAGTAACATTCTGGATGGGTGATCATCTGAAAAATGGATCACTAGCTAAACTCTGTTATATTGATGGATATTGCAGTTTTTGTTACCTATTTGGTGATTAAAAAGTTCAATAGGAGCAAGTAAACTAAAGGGATTCATTTCATCAACATGGTCAGGGGTCTTCCGTAGATTTGTTGGAGTTTTTTTGTCCCCTATTTGGTATGGCATTTAATTATGTTCATGTCCTTGCTTTTGAATCAGCTTATTTGACAATCCAAGCAATTCTGTCTCACAGTTACTTAGAACAAACTTTCTTGGTACTTTTCTCTGGATAGTGAACAAGACTCGACAAACTTTGATATAGATTAGGTGCTTCTTTGGATTTTAGTATTCTAGCTAACTTTGCACTTATATGAATTCAATTAGCATAGCAGAGTTTGGTTGTTAGGATGGAGACCATTGGAAAAAGCTTTACACAAACCTCCACTGCTGTGTTGATAACCAGTTCATAAATGGTCTGGGTCGAATTTGTAGAATAATGTTGATCATTTGATCTCTCCTTGCGTTTTGGTGAATAGCTTTGGACTCGATATTTGTAGATTTCAAATGCTCTTGCTGGAATCGTGCACCTCATAGGATATGTGGCTGGTGCTTTGTGCTTGGCATATGATGCTTCACTAATTGTCATGTTTGAGATGGGTTCTACCTTAGTTTTGTATTCATGAGTAGCTTTGTTTAAAACCATATTCACATTGCTGATAGACAAAACAAGTGCAAGCAATCAAGTACGGTCACAAGTACCATCTAGCATTTAATTATTGAGAAAGAGTTCGTATGGAAATTTGCTTATGAATTGAGTTCCTTTCTCTTTTTTCCTTTTGTTTTTGTCATGTCGTGCTGAATTAATTGTGAGCATGCTTGGGCCCCATTTATTACTTGAGGTTCCCCTTTCCTTTTATTCCGTTTTAAATGTTTATTGAACAAACAAACAGCAAAGAATGTTGAGAAAAATCTAATATCCCCATGTCCCTTGCAGTACTACTTTGACCCAAAATCAGGTCGTCGCTTCCGGTCTAAGATTGAAGTTCTTTACTTTCTCGAAACAGGAACGTTAAGGAAACGGAAGAAATCTTTAGACGGCAATGTGAGTCGAAAGCTAACACTCCTTCTTTAGCACCAAATAGATATTCAGATCTTCTCATCAATTTTTCACTTTTACTGCTTTGCAACTCTGCAGTCTGCTGATGGCTCCGAAGAACCAAAGAGCAAGAAATCTTCAAGCAATGCTAAATCTGCTCCTTTAAACTTCGATTTCTTCAATGTGCCTGAAAAGGTCGAGTGGGTTCTCACAGACCCTTCTCAGGAGGCCTGGACGCCGTTTATTAACAACGAGAAGGTACCTGAATCGACTAAACGCGAATGGGTAGCAGCCTTTCAACTCCTCGGGCGATCGAAAATCTGAAGGTTGAAGGGAAGTTGAACCCTTTTGGACATTTTTTTTGGGAACGGCCATCCAGGCAAGAACCATCATCCCTTCCTCCCTCCCTCTAATGGCTTCCCATCTGCAATTCTTTTGGTCTTTTTTTTTTTGGAAGGAGCAGGTGAGGTTGAGGGAAGTGTTGTGAAATCCAGATTTGGTTAGTAAAGATTACTGCAAAAAAGAAAAAAAAAAAAAAAAACAAAATCATGACTCTCTATCTAACTGGACTTATGCCTTGGACCGTGGAAGAAGTGTTGGATCAAATTATGTAGGTGGGGGCTGCTGCTCATTTCACATTCTGAATCCAATGTGCTTGAATGAGTATCTCTATTTTGAATGGTGTCTGTATTTTTTTGTCTTGTTTTTGATTCAGAATTGATATTTTTGTGGTAATAATATTGATGTTGCATGGGATATTGTGTATGAAATGGAATGAACATGACCAATTTTAAATATAATGTTTGGTCAAAGACTGGAATCTGGAATAAAAACAAAGAGGAAGGATAAGGATAGGAGGAATTGAATTTTGTCTGTTTTGCAGATCAAGCCTCTGTACTTTCAAGATTTTCAAATAAATGCCATGTGCTTTGCTAATTTGTAAATTACACGTTTTTTCATAAAATTTGTCTAACTTTAATCTCAAAAGCTGTGATTAACATCTTAATTAAGCTAACCTTTCAACTAAAAGAAATAGAAAATAATGATAATAAGATGACATTTCTTCTACGAATCTTTCGAGTAATTTAACTACGTTAGAATCATTAACTTTTTAAAAGAATGGTAAGCGTCTTCCTTAATGAGTGTTATGCTTTGAAGTATCTATCTACTCTTAAGAGGATGTTATGCTTTGAAGTATCTATCTACTCTTAAGAGGAAATTTCCCATTTGGACGAAGAATGCGGGAGGGAGCTGAGAACATTTTTCTCCCAGATAAATAGAGCGGGGACAAATTATATGCTCTGTTTTTGCTTAATATAAATATATTTTTAATATATATATGGTTTTTTTTTACTATACTAAAAAAAATGATTCTAATTGTAATATTTAAATAGATTTTATTTAATCATTATCCATAGGGGTAATATTAAAAATTAAACTTTTAGATATTAGGTTAATATATATATGTATATATATATATATTTATTTATTTATTTATTGTTTATAAAATAAATATATTAATTTTTAATAATTTTTTAATAAAGATTAGGTTGAATAAGGAAAACTTTAATCTAATAGTCCAAATCTATCGTTAGTAGATATTGTTATTTTTGGATTTTTATTTAATGTTTTTAAAATGCATATGATAGGGAGAGGTTTCCACACCCCTATAAAAAATGTTTCGTTCTCCTCCTCAACTAATGTGAGATCTCATAATCTACCTTCTTCAGGACCCATTGTTCTCGTTGGCACTTAGTCCCTTCTCCCATCGATGTGAGATCCCCTGATTTACCCACTTTTGGGGTCAGCGTCCTTGTTGGCACAACGAATTGTGTCTACTCCTATGGGGCTCAACTTCCTCACTGATGTATTGCTTGATGTTTGATCGATACCATTTGGGCATGAACTATTACATTTAAAATAACTATTTTTAGAAAATAATAATAATAATAATAATTTTCTAATTTACTTTTTAGAAAGGCATTAAATGTAGTACGTATTCATTCCTTTATTATTATTATACAAAAAAAAAGGTAAAGTAATTGGTAAAATGTACAGTAAAAAAAAAAGAAAAAGAAAAAGAAAGAGAAAAAGAATTGATTTGAGAGTCAACAGAGCGGGTCAAACCATTGTGACACTCATTATCTCCTCCACTCAATCACCTAATTGGTCCTCTTATTTTCATTTCAATATTCTACATTTGACTATTTTAATGTCTTTCACAATTCCACTTTTTTTCTTTTAAATAAATAAATAAATAAAAAGTCTTCCAAATTCCTTTTTCTTATATATATTGCATTATCAGAAAATGGTGACATATATTCATAATTTCTTTTTACAATATTTAAATCTTTATAAAATTTAATTTTAATATAATATAAATATATATAAAAAAAAATATCCCCAAGAATAATAAATTTGTTCTTTTATATTATTTAACCTCCAAATATCCGTCAAACAAATAAATGGTTACTAACCTAATAGGTAGATTGAAAACGCATTCCAAAACCTAAGCACATGGACCATTTTAGGGTTACGGGTCTATTAGTGGAGTAGGAAGAAAAAACGAACCTATTCCAAACGGCGATATGAAATTAAAATTTCACCGTTCTTCACAAGATCTGTTCGAAATGTTGAGACTATCGAATCTGGGCATTTGATTTGTTTAAATTTATTAAAAAAGAACAAAATTTTATATTTGTTAGTAACCTAGTTTTTTTTTTCAAAATGACCCAATTAGGGTTTTGGGTTTAAGTTCGTATATACACCGTCGTTGCCTGTTATGATGTTATTGGTCACGAATTTTCATGTTTTATTTTATTTATTAAAAAATAAAAATAAAAAAAGTAAATTTTAAGGTGGACTTAAGATAGTATGATTTAATGAAAGAGTTTTGGTTTGGTATTAAAAAAAAAGAAGCGTCAATCTGGCAAAGATGTGATAATAAGAAGAGCCTTAGTCACGCCATCCAATAATATTGTCTCACTTTATTTTAACATTACCCCATTCTACACAATTCCATATATATATATACAATTAATTAATTAAATATTATTTTCATTCCTTGATTTTAAATATATTATTAATACGTTGATGTATCTATTTATATGACTCTAACATACTTATAATACTGCTTCATTCTTTGATATTAGAGTTCGAGATTTAAATTCTCACAAAAAAAATAATAATAATATTGGATGATCTCTTGAAAATTCTTTTAAGAAGCACGGGTTAAATACGAGATGTCAAAATTTAATCTAAATTTATATTTAAATGAAAATAATATATAATTTTATTTAAAATAGGGTAGAGAATAAAAAAATGGTTAGAATTGTTGTATGGAAGATGGGACAAAAGACATTAATGAATGTAATAAATTCCCACAAGAATTAAAAGGATATGTTTTAGTGTCCCATGTGTTTATGTCCTTCCAACCATATCACACACCTAATGCTTTCCCATTAAATGTTCTTCCCCGTAAATATTTTAATATTTACAGTTTTTTTTTTTTTTTTAAGATTATTTTCTTTACGGGTATGTTTTACCTACTCTTTTAAATATGGTTTAATTAAGGTTACAGGTCTTGAATTTCTACGCGAATAAAGATGAAGAAAAAGAAGTTTCACAAAATATTCGTATAACTTAAACGATGTAAACGTATAACCATCCCACGAAACGGTTCATTAATCTTTTATAAATATGAAAGTGAAAGAATTTGGTTTGAAGTTCATAAAGATGAAAAGGTGGAAAATGGCATTTAAATTAGGAATTACTCATCAAACAAGAGGTTGTTGAAGAAAACATAAAGGGTGAATTAAAGAGTAGCGTTTTCAATTATTGGATGTGCTGTGCTAATAAATGTTGGTCGGCGTTTGTAATTCCTACCTCGCAACCACCTATTTATGATTCGTAATTTTACTTACAAATCTAACTCATCTGAACTTATATATGTTATAAAATATGATATTTTGTGTTGGGCGGAGAGGAGAACGAAACCTTTTTTATAAAGGTAAAAACCTCTCTTTAGCAGACACGTTTTAAAAACCTTGAGAGGAAATTCGAAAGAAAAAACTCAAAGAGGACAATATCTGCTAGTAATGAGTTTCAGTCGTTGCAAATGGTATCAGAGTCCATTGAGTAATGTGGTAGCGAGGAGGTTGAACCCCAAAAGGGGTGGATACAAAAGCGATGTGGCAGCAAGGATGCTGGACCTCCGAGGGGTGGATTGAGGGGTCCCACATTGATTAGAGAAGGGAACGAGTGCCAGCAAGGATGCTAGGTCCTAAAGGAGGTAAATCGTGAGTTCCCACTTCGGTATGGGAGGAGAATAAAATATTCTCTATAAGGGTGGGGAGAAAAGTTGATAGAGGACAATATGTACGGTAGACTTGAGCTGTTACATTATAGAAGTCTTACTTCTAAGTCTATCATAAGTTTATCTTTAAACGTAAAGATGTCATTTCTAACTCATTTAAGCTTATCTTATTCATGGAATTCACCCGAAAACCCTAATACAAACCGTGCTAAAAATGTTCTTAAGATTTATAAGAACTAAAAATGAACTATATCAGTTAGTTATGATACTAAATCCTTATATAACAAAATTGTCCAAACATTGCCTACTAAAACAAACACAGGGTTAATAGAAATTGGCAAAACCAGATGGGAGTGATCAGTGTGGAGAAATCAAATGGTGGAGAATCGTATCAAATTTCTGCACCTCAAAACCTTATCTGTTCAATTTCTGCTTCTGATTTGACCAGGTAAGAGCTTCCAAAAAGATGAGATATCAAAAGGGTCATCAGAAAAGGTTGTGCGGGGCCACGGACTGAGCGCCATTAGTGCAAATTTCTCCACCTTTGCGCGCACTGGACCCCCTTTCAACCATCTCCCACTGCTCCATTCTTTATTCATTTCTTCTATCGGACACTGTTCCTCAATTTTCCCGGTCAAAGTCTCTCAACCCTTTTTCTCCTCCCTTTTCTCTCTAAATAGGCCCTTCCAAGATTCCTTCTCAATTCGATTCCACCCTTTTGAATATTTGTTTCCCCTCTTATATCTGCCCTCTCTACTTCGTTTGTTACTGAGATCTAAGTCTGTGGGGGTGAACTGGTAAGAAATTTCTCCTTCCCCTGTTTGTGGGGTTTTAGAATTTTGTTGTTAAAACTTGAATTCTGAAGCTGTGATTGCATGCAAGTGTGTTCTTGAGGTTTTTTTACTCATTTTAAGTGATACCCATCTTTCTTTGCTTGTAAATCTACATTTTAGAACTTAGATCTGCAAGTTTTGTCTCTTTCTTTTGGTTGCTGTTGAAATTTCTTGCTGTAAGCCGCTGAATTTTGTGATACGCAGTAAGAAAACTGGTCAGGCTGTGAGATTTCGGGCCAGTCCCATGGGGATTTGCTTAAGCGCCAGAATTAAAGCTGTTAGCACATGCAGTACTGGTACAGGTAGAGTTCGGAAGCCATGGAAATGGATATCTTGCCCATTGTGTTTACTTTTAGTTGTTCATTTATTCAGAAAAGAAAGGGGGAAAAACATGTTTTCATGAGACAAATGGTTGGAGATTCGTTCTCCAGGGCTTAGCCATTTGTTGTCTGTTGTATGAACTTAAATGATTAAGATCTGTTAGCCAACTCATTAGCTCATAAAATGTCATGTTTCTAAATTTAGCTACTATGGGATTGTAATGGTGTTGAGTTGAAGATTCTCTGATGAACTTCAATCTGGTATTAGAATGTTCTTACACGAATCGAAATTGGTGAATCGTGTTCTTCTGACACTCAAAATTGTATATGCAATGCAACTTGATTTGGCCATGTTCAGATATGGATATCTTACATTTAAGTTATGCAGGAGGAACTTTAAATGGCGTTAGTAAGGATGCAATCGATATCTCTAGTTCGAGTAGCAACAGCAAATTCTCATCGACATCAATATCCCGGAGTGAGGATGAGATCCTGCAGTCCTCAAATCTGAAGAGTTTTAGTTTCTCGGAACTTAAGCTAGCCACTAGGAACTTTCGCCCCGATAGTTTGTTGGGGGAAGGTGGGTTCGGTTCAGTTTATAAAGGTTGGATTCATGAGGAATCATCTTCTGCTGCCAAGCCAGGGTCTGGCACGGTTGTTGCGGTGAAAAGGCTTAACCTCGATGGTCTCCAAGGTCACAAGGAGTGGCTGGTAAGTCAATGTCAGGCTGCTTTATCTTTGGCTTCGACAAAGTAAGCTTCCAATCCGCTTACTGTTTAGTTTCTTCGACACTGTAGGCTGAAGTCAATTTCCTGGGCCAACTTCACCATTCTCATCTAGTGAGACTGATAGGCTATTGTTTGGAAGACGAACATCGGCTGCTTGTGTATGAATTCCTTACCAGAGGCAGCTTGGAGAACCATTTGTTTAGGAGTGAGTCGTTATCTCCTACCCCGATTAGGCAAAAAGGATCCGTTGCTTAGGAATGTCGATTTATTCATATAATTGCAACTTTTTCTTCAGGGGGCCTGTATTTTCAACCTCTTTCATGGAGCCTTCGCTTGAAGATCGCTCTTGGCGCTGCAATGGGGCTAGCTTTCCTTCACAGCGACGAAAACAAAGTTATCTATCGCGATTTCAAGACATCAAATATACTCCTCGATTCAGTAAGTATAGTTGCAGTGTGGCACGGTTTCGATTTCAATTATAGCCTGTATATCTGAAGACTCTATTCTATGATGTGGTTACAGGACTACAATGCAAAGCTCTCCGACTTTGGCCTTGCTAAGGATGGACCGACGGGCGACAAAAGTCACGTCTCCACCAGAATTATGGGGACGTATGGATATGCAGCTCCTGAGTATCTGGCCACAGGTAATACCCATTCTAACGTGGAAAAGAATTTCTTTTAGTGATATCGTCTGTTGATCTCTTATTTCATTCGAATGCGACTACTAGGTCATCTTAGTGGTAAGAGTGATGTGTATAGTTTCGGGGTAGTTCTGTTGGAGATTTTATCTGGTAGAAGAGCAATAGACAAGAATCGACCACCAGGGGAACAGAATCTGGTCGAGTGGGCCAAACCCTTTCTTGCTAATAAACGCAAGACTTATCGTTTACTTGATGCACGAACCGAACGCAACTACTCCATGGAATCAGCTAGTAGAGTAGCAATTCTTGCATCACGTTGCCTGTCTGCAGAACCGAAGTTCAGGCCGAGTATGAGAGACGTCGTAACGACATTAAAGGATCTCCAGGATTCGACAGGAAATGGAGGTAGTGGGAATAGAAGATGCAGGAGTAGTAACCAAGGGTCACACAGAGGTAATGCACAACAACACAAGGAAGTGTCTGCTTATCCTAGACCATCCGCATCAGCTCTGTTTACATAAGCCGGGGTCGAGGGTCGAGGGGAGCGGATTGTATAGTGTTCTTATTTCATTGCAACTAATGTATACTTACATAGCTATTTTGTGATATTCAGTTTTGTAATGCTTTTCTTCAATCACATGAGATCTATGATGATTTCATCGGTTGATAAAAGAACACCTGCTTTGGCTTGATACAGCAATTAAATATAATTAGCTTAATCATTCTCACAAAGACGCCGTCTTAGCTCAGCTGGTAGAGCGTTTGGCTTTTAACCAATTGGTCGTGGGTTCGATTCCCACAGACGGCGTGTCTCTTTTAGTCGATCAATCCTTGGTAAATAGTATGTTTCTTTTTCTATGTTTAAACTTACTAGATTTTGTGATAAGGTTTACAAAATTTACTTAAAAATCCTTAAAAGTTGAGATTCCAAATTGCTTTTTCCCTTTAAAAACATTTCCACTCTCACCATTACTTTGGGCACGAATCCAATGCCCCTTCATTTTTCCCCGAACATAAGTGAAAATAGTTTTCTTTATTAAAAAATAAAATAAAAAATTAGCCAATAAAAATATGGGCTTCTAAAGAATTGCCTCCCCCACGGCCCACCCATGTGCCCTGCTGGCTTCATGTGATATTCATGTGATTCAATTAATATGGTAAAGAAATTTAGCAATCTACCCTTCTTTTTATAAAATTATTTCAACCCTATGCTTCAATTTCAATTAAATATTCACGTGACATATTTGTTTATTATATTGCATGTTATGAATATATTTTTTTAATAAGGATACATAAATGTAGGGAAAATGCATTAAATTAGTAATTAATCTACTATAATTATAAAAAATAAAAATAAAAAGTGTCCAAAATACACTTCCCAGTTGGAAATTGTAGTACATAATTATAACAACGCCAACATTAAATTATATGATTGAAAATATTATGATATATAATTTAGAACTGTGGGCCACACTTTTGTTCAGCCTCCCCAGCCTTCTTGCTTCCTTCTTCCTCTGATATTTACTTAACCCGGAGTCCTCCAATCATGTATTGCCACCTCAACCCCTTTCTCAAACCCTAAAATTCTTGCCGATGAAGGTCTGGCCGAACTGCCAATTAGGGGGTGCCACGTTGTAGGTGGTGGAAGTCCTTCTGTCACTGCCTGTGACTCTAAATGAAAGGGCCTGGCCCACTAACACGGCGTTTGACTGCCAGTTTTGACCCCAGTTACGGCTCATGCTCATCCAGCCTGTGCGCGTGCCTTTCACGCTAACCTTCACGATATCCCCTGCACCTGCGACGTTGGTGATTAAAACCAGGTTGAAGTACCGGAACCCGTGGATTGTGTAACGTATCCCCCCTTGCTTCCGGCATGGCACCCTGCGTAATTATGCTCCATTAGCCCTTACTAAACCGTCATTTCACATATCCAAAATATATTTAAAACTCTCATAATTTTGTTTAATTAGTATAATCAACTGACAAAATACGACGGAGGGGGGAAGAGGCTGACCGGCGGTAGGCGACGGGGACGATACCAGCGCGGTACTCGGCGATTTTAAGGAACATAGGCATCGCCAAATCGAAATGCGGCCGAGGAGGGTTACACCAACCGCCATTGTCACTGGGCAGAGCAAAATTGGGCGGGCAGAAGTTCGTGGCGGTAATCATAATCGACGGGCTGCCCGAATGGCACCATCTCGGGTCATTCGCACATTTAATCTCGAAACAGGCACCACAGCTCAGCCCATTATTGAATAGCGCTGTGCTCAACGCCGCCGTGTTCACGCCGTAGCCTTGGCTGTACAAATTCCCATACCCACAAGCCCCACCTGCACAAAAACCCAAAACCAAAACCCAAAATCAATATCCCATTACCCATTTGAAGTTCAATCCCATTATTTCACTATCCCGGCTTACCCATTGTGCCGGAGGCGTCGGAGCCGCCGTAGAAGGTAGCGTGGGCACTCTCCCAAGGACCGCCGGAGTAGACGCCGGGGATTCTCGCAGTAGCCGACCACATTGTAGAGATAAGAGATGCAATACAGAGGAGAATCGCCGTTGTAGCCATTTTTTTTTTTGGCTGAAAGCAATAACTGAAAAGAGAGAGAAAGTGAGAGTGAGAGAGTGGGAAGTGGGCGTTTGGGGAAGAAGGGATAGGGGAGTACTTATGGAGTAAAACGGGATTTTGTGAATTTACGAATATCTCCCTCATTTAATGTCAGAATCTTTTGTGTATGTGTGTGTGAAAACAGTTTCTAGGACATCTTTTCTTTTTCTTTCTTTTTTCACTACAAAAGTAAAAAAAAATAATTGATTTTGAGGCCTTAATTTAGTAGATCCATGTGATGATATATTAAAAAATATAATATACTCCGATAACATTTTCCTCATGTATATAATTTTTTAGTCTATGTTACGTTTAATTTACAAACTTTATACATATATAATCGTCGTTTATTCTTATGCACGTGTTGATTATTGAGACATTTATTGAAGAAAATAAGGCAACTTAAGCCACTAGTACAAAAGAGCAAGCAAGGGCCCTCGTTTGAGACGATAAGCACGCAACAAATTTAGTGAAAGCAGCTTGATTCATGTCTAGACAAAATGAAGCGAGATAAAAGGACAATGACGTGAAAATTCACAATTTGGGAAAATTATGTGTAATTCTAGACATACTCGATAAACTAGGACCCACGCAACACAAAGTAATAGGTGAAGTTGTGAAATAGATATGTATTTAACTGTGGAATTAAGTTTTTTTTTTTGTAAGGATTGTTTAGTTACATGGACTAAACCATTGTATATGATCGTCTGATGACTGAATAATTACAAACATAACTAAAATTTAAAAAGTAAAATATTGTGACAGCTTAAAGATTGAGCGTTCCTGATAATTGAGTACGAGGTTGCCATAAAAATTAAAATATACTTGATTGTAACTTCCTTTCATTGTCGCATTAATCACATGAGGCTGACATTAATTAGCAATCGACTTCTTTAATTTTTTTTTAGTAAAAGACATTTTCTCGACACATTATTCTTCTAGCTTATTTTGTTTTACATGCGTGGTTGCCACGCTAAATTATATGAAGCATTACAAAATTTAATACGGTAAATTACTTAAAATTACATTAATAATATAATTTTTTCACAAACCCTTTTAAATTTTGAATGGAGGGATAAAACATTAAAGAATATCAATTCCTAACATAACAAGAAGAGTAATAATAATTCAAGAAAAAATGGTTGAAAAAAAGGGATTTTATTTATTAAAAGAAACAAAAATTAGATCTAATGTGAAATTAATTAATAATTAGTTTTCAATAATATTTGTGTTATATATGAGATAAAATGGAACCCAGCTCTATACGCTAAAGCTCCAACATTCTCTCTCTTACGTGTCAACGCGCTTTCTCGCATAGAGTAAATATTCGTGGACTGTTTTACCCTTTTTAACCCTAACTTTTTTTTTCGTTTTGATATTTTTTTTTTACTATAATTGTTTCGACCTATAGGATTTACTAATTCTTGTTATTTTTCTATAAATGTTTTTATATTTTTTTCATCTCTTTAATTATGACTTTTTTTATGATGATATGATTGAGACTTAATTTGACACACTCGGTTTGTTATAGACTGTTCTCGTGCGTTTAGCTTGGTCACTTAAATTAGCCTACAAGCTTGATGTTAAAAGAGATGAGACGTAAGCAGTTGTTGTAAAAAATATATAGGAGAAGAGCTGAGACATAAGATTTCAATACTGACTTTAGAAAAGGCAATTTAGTAAGATCAATATTGTAACAGCGTAAGCCCACCGCTAGTAAATATTGTCTATTTTAGCCTGTTATGTATTGTCGCTGGCTCTAATACCATTTATAACAGCCAAAGCCCACAGTTAGCAAATATCTTCTGCTTTGTTCTATTACGCATCGTTATTAGCCTCAGTTTTAAAACATGTCTACTAGAGAGAGATTTTCACACCCTTGTAAGGAATGTTTCGTTCTCTTCTCTTACCGACATGAAACTCACAAATGTTAACTTCAAATGTAGAATATTATCATTTTATTCTACTCGTGGACAAGTGTGCACTTAAGAATGACGGGTACATTTCAAGATTATAAAATTTAAGAAATCAATTTTAATTAATATTCATTACTTGAAATTTACATTATATTCCTACCTTTTCATGTTTCATATTTTATTATTGTATTATTGTTTTATTTATGACATAAAATGAACAAAAATATATTTTATTTGAAATAATTAATTGTGTAAATTTGTAGCGACAAGGCTTGATTTAAACTTTAAAATAAAATATATATAAGAAAAGAAAACTTTATTTAATAAAAAAGAAAAGCAAAAGAAAATAATGATAAATAGGTAAAAGTGAAAAGCGCGTCACGTCCATACGTCCAATCCAAAATCAGCTCCCATGTGCTCGTCCCACAGTTTCAGACAGCTAATACATGTGGACAAATAATCTTCCCCCACGTGGCATACGTATTCGAGAAATAATTCCCTGAATGCGGGACCAGCCTGTTCCTCTGTGCCCTTATTGCCCCTTGATCGCCACGTGGTATGATCTCGGGCACTGTGATTAATCCCAATTGCAGAGTTGCCACGTGCGCGCGCGTGTCAGTTTGTCAATTTTATGTTCGTTATGCCTAATCATATGAACTGTAGGGTACCCCATGGAGATCTAAGACATCGATCCAAAATTTAAGGTATTGTTCATTTTTATTTATTTATTATTATTATTATTTCTTTTTTAAGGAGTGACTTTAATATGAGAGAAAAAAAAAATAGATTCGAAACTTTTTTTTTCATGTGGATCGAGATCGAACTATTAATTTTTTATATAAATAAATTTCGAATGATATTTAGATAGATGTAAAAAAATTAATTAGGCATACAAGATACATACGTCGAAAATTTAACAAAATTGTAATTTTTTTTTGTACGAATGGTCCAAAATATCGGGCTCGTTATCTATCTAATCAACTTCAAAAAGAAGGTTATATAACCTTGTGCGAACGGTCAACATTCATAGTAAAATTACCATACTGCCCTTCACCCGACTCTTTTTCTCACTCTCTTTTAAAGTTGATATGCTCACATTACATTAAATTTACTTTAAACTTCGACTTGTTTATAAAATTAGGTAAAAAAAAAAATTATTTGCCCTTCCTTTTTACCATTGGTTTCAAAATTATCATCTCTACCTAATTATAACAGAAAGGAAAGACCAAATAAAAAAAGACAAACAAAAAGGAACACAAGAAAAAGTTAAAAACTTTAAAAATACATAAAAAAAAAAAATTACAAATTTAGAAAAATTAAACACCCCACTCGGATCGGAAAGATAGAAAAGAATTGAAAGTTACTACTTATACTAATAAAATACATCTTCATTTTGGATGGCTTAATCATAAGAACTCAAAAGTGAAGTGTATTCGAATATGAATATTTTTAGTCGAAGTTTAAGAAATTTGGAACTTAAGCGTTAAGTTATTTTGTTGTTAGACAAATTTGAAACATGTGGAAAGGAGTGTTTGATGGTATAGATGTTGGTCAATCTTTGGGTTTGGAGTTTCTTATATGGACATTAATGAACACATAAAGAATCCCATTATCTGTATCTTTACAAACAATTGAAACTATAATTTTTATGTATTTGATGAAAGTCAATGCTCAAATATCCAAGTATTGAACAACTCACCCCACTAGGGTTTGTCTTTTTATAATTTAGAATCAATATGGTTGGGGCATCTTTAACTTTGTTTATATGCAAAATGGCTATTCAATTACCTTTTCATATCTCGTTTTTGGTAACAAATGATGTTCTTTTTTACCTTATCAAACAACCCTAGTCAAAATGCCACAATATGAGTCGACTAACCAAGCTTTGCTTTAACACGACTAACTTTTTTGGTACTTTATTTTTCTTATAAAATAAGAAAATTTCGACGAAAAGTTACGGGTAAGTTCATTGAATTGAATTAACTCGGATATGCAACCTATCGAACCTAATTATGTGGGAGGAAAACGTACTTGAATTGAGCTTTAAATTAGGTAAATAGCTAAAGCTTTTTGGTCTCTATTCTCCAAAACGATCGTGCTCTTTATTCTAATAAAAATTCTCGATAAACCCAAATGAATAATTTTTTTTTTTACGAGAAAAATGTTTGATTTATATTTGTTATTTTAAGATGAGAACAAGATTTGGGTTGAAGGCATTCTTTTTGAAGCTTCATTGAATGAAGTGCAAGTTTAAAGGTATTGAAGTATGAGATCTATGGTCCAAATTCAATGCAATGTGCAAATAAGGCAACCTCATCTTGGGTGGATTTTGAGTTGGCATATTCCCCTAAATGGTGTCGTGAGAGTGACTATTACAACTAAGCTTCGTATTCTATCCATTTTTAGAATTCAAATTACACGGACTCGGACTCGATTGGAAAAATCTTTTTGATTCATCTGAATTCTTAAGTTGGTTGAGTTAGTGGCCCGAACAATATAAATAGAGCTCACGATCAACCCCAACTAAACCCTCTATTTTTTAGTTGAATTGGGATATGTTTTTCTTACTATTTAGAAAAATATTCACAACTCATACTCGTCACAAACATCTATAAAAACTTAAAGATGAAAAAAAATTGAACTTAACTAACTTAACGTTCATGGTTTGAGCAGGATAGACACTAGCATGAGTTAGTTAGATTATCGAGCCATATGAACATCTCTAGTGTTTATCATTCAAACTATCTATCGATACGAGATCTTTTTAAGAAAGGAGAAAAGGCAGAACTATAGTAGCTTAAGTCGAAAGTGAAGAACCTAGCACGATAGAATTATATAAATAATTATTAAAAAACAAAGAAGGAAGAAGAAAGAATTGAGGTATGGTTTGAATTAAAATGAAATTTGATGGTTATCTTTTAGACAAAACAATGGAACCACATGGGATATCCAAGTTTCCAACTAGGTTTCAAAAGCTGTCTTTGCCCAAACATTGCTTCTTGCATTCAATAATATTCTATCAGCAACTTTCGCTTCTCCCTCAATCAACCCTCTAATTATTTCTCAATATCATGCACATAATTCACCCAACATACAAACCCTATTCGAACAACTAAAGTGCTAAATTACGATGTTATTATTAACGTTTTTAAAATCTTAGCATATATTGATAATAATTTGAATCTTACTTTATCGTGAACGAACGAACGAACCAACCAATTTTAATATTTGGACATGAATGAGTTTATGTAATTAGTTTGCTACTCACCAAGCTAGCTAGCTATCATTAATAACTTTGATGGGTCTTTGTCCAAAAGTTAGTTGAACAAACAAATTCATTTCACTTACCAAAGTTAAGTTTCTCTCCCCTCTTTAAATATAAAATAAATATGAGCCACAAAATTTTAAATTTTTCCCGAGATAATAAATGAACCATACCATATAATTCATCTCACTCGCTAATTCATGTTCAAGATTTAGATTAGTTTCAGAATATGAGTTTTATTGAATCTCGTGCGACATGATCACATTACATACTATTTGTTTCTAAGAGTAAAGACTATTCATAAGTGAAACATGTTGATATAGATAGCGACTTTCAAATCTTCCAAGTCTTTCTTAACTATCCTATCATTAGGATCTCTCTCATTTGGATATAGTCTCTATTCAGTTACTCGAGTGTCAGAACATGAACGTATCGAGACTATGCTGAATGAAAGTGATGTTGAATATGTAATGGTTAAAAGAATTTGTCACTAAAACTAGGGAATACCCACCTAAAAAAAAAGTGTAGTGAAAGACGAACACGTATTTAATCGAAACAAAACGACCAATTTAACTAGCTTTTGCGTCATAGAGAGCAAAGGAAAAAGGAGCACAAAATTGAAGGGAAGTCTAGAAAAGCAAATGGAAAAGGAGAGAGCATTAAATTGAAGTAAATGGAGGAAAAGAAACCCCCAACACCCACAAAATTTAAAGCCCAATAAAAGAAAAGTGAACGAAAAATAAGTAGAGATCAAAAAATAACTTCTTTTTAGATCACTTTTATGGGGCCCAAACCTCTTTCCCACTCCATCTAAATTCATAAAAGAGATGTCCAAAATCCAAGAATCTTCTATTACTTTAATTGAAACACAGCTAAACGTGTACGAAGATTGGATCAAAATGGAATTTTTTCTTGTGTCGTTGATCTGAACAATCTGAATAGAGTTCATACTCCAATCTAACCCAACCAAACTTTATCCTCTATTTTTGAATTGGGTTGAGTTGAGTGGTCGAAGCGTTGTAGGTGTATTCTTAAAAAAATATGTAAAGGGTGAAAATGGAGAAATTATTAAAAATTGGGAATAAGGATTTGGGCTCACAGATGGAGAAATTATGGGCCTGAGGCCTCGTTCAATGTAGAAAAGTTCTGGGAAAGGCCCATATCCCCACGGATACGGTCACGTTATCTACGTTTCTTACTTCTTAAGAGTGAACAATATCTCCACAAATCAACACGAGTTCTTCT
Source organism: Cucurbita moschata (assembly GCF_002738365.1). NCBI lineage: Eukaryota > Viridiplantae > Streptophyta > Magnoliopsida > Cucurbitales > Cucurbitaceae > Cucurbita > Cucurbita moschata. The sequence continues at coordinate 3,254,547 of NW_019268530.1, forward strand.
AACATATTTTTTCCTCACTTACATGCATCTCAGGAGAATTTCCAAAAAGTTGGCAAACGTAGAATTATTTCAACCAAAGCACGCTTGTGAGGGTAGGCAATAGCTTTAATTTTTCTTTTAAGTTTTTCTTAATCATCCTATCCCTCTAGGATCACTCTTATTCGAATGTGATCTCGGTTCATTTATGTACTCTTCCTTTGCTAAGATGTCACATGCTTACCAATTTTCACCCTTTTTCGTCCTCAAACCAAATTTTACTGGGAGAGATATGGCTCTGATGCTGAGATTGGACATTTGATGGCCCCACATTTCACCTTTCTCCCTTTTAACAAATAAACAAACATGAGTTTTTCTAGCATGCTTTGTTCTCACTCACATGCATCCGAGAAGAATTTTCCAGAGGTTACCCAAACATAAAATTGCTACAAGCAAAACACATTTAACCATAAAGTTCTTATATTGAGTCATCGAAAAGGGAAGTGCACCTTGTGAATATATGAACTAACTTTCCTTTCTTAGGGTCAATCTCATTCGAATATGATTTTGGTTCATTCATATATCCCTCTTCACTCCGTGTGACAAAATAAGAATATGAAAGAAAAATTTCAATATTTCTTAGAAACTAGGTTTAAAATCTAATATTGTCACTTATCGTTAACTTAAAAGGAAAAATAATTATTTTGGTCACGGTTAAATAAATAACTTAACATTAAATATATATTTTACCTTTTAATTTTACCTCTAAACTTAAAACTCTCTCTTTCAATAAATTAGTAATTAAATTTTATTTATAGCTTTATCGCCTATATTTAATAATAAGAAAAAAAGTAAAAAAAATCTCTTTTAACACTAATTTAATCCAGAAAATAAAGGAAGGATAGAAATTCTTGAACAATATATAGATTTGAAGAAATATTAGTCAACAAGTGATCAAGTGTTGAAAACTAAATTCAAAGTTCTGTTGAAGATAATGCAAATACGTGCACGAGATCCACCAGAAAGTTTTTTGTTCCATTGAAGTGAAAGCTAAATCTTGATGCTGATTTCAGCCCAGAATTGGTTGATTTTCCGACGATTCGGCTACCCATTCCCTCCAAATCAACCAACATTGACTCAAACCGCAAATCCCATCAATCTCTTCCCCTTAATTTCATATTCAATCGATTCAATCGATTCTGCAACTGACCCCAAATGGGGTTCCTCCGCCTCTAGAATTTGATTACACATCTTCTGTTTCTAATCCAATCTTGTTCATGGCGAGGGATTCACCCGTCGCCCACGTTGAAATCAAGTGCCATTCTCTTCATGAGGACCCGGAATTTCAACCGGCGGATCAACGGCCTTTGACGGCGCCTGCCAGATTACGGCCGTCGACGAGTTTTACGGCCGGATTTGATCTGTTCCAGCCGTTTAAGAAGTGGGTTTCGTGGTTGGTGCCGATGTTTGTGGCTGCGAATTGCGTTGTGTTCTTTATTTCTATGTACGTTAACGATTGCCCTAAGAACTCTGCCTCTTGCGTCGGTAGATTTTTGGGCAGATTCTCGTTTCAGCCACTTAAAGAGAATCCCCTTCTTGGCCCTTCTTCTTCAACGTGAGTTTCTATTTCTGCCATTAGGGTTTCGTTGGGTTTCTTTGTAATTAATCTACTGTTTATCGATGGAAGATGAGTAATGATAATGAATGTGGATTCTCTCCATTGTTGCATTTGATTGTGTTATTCTCTCTGAATCTGAAATTTCTTGTTCTGTTCAAATCATCTGGGGATCATTGTGTTATGTTCTATCTAGTTTCAAAACAGTGTAGAGATGGCAATATCATTTTGTTGTTTGAATGTAATTTGTAGATGAACATGGCTGCACAAAATGATGGGTGTATCAGTAAACGTTGCTAGTTGGTGAACTTTTGTTGAGATTTCTGGTGCCATTAGGTTAGGATTATGTGGGTGAATGAATTCATCTGCTATATGATATTGCATCGGAGTTTTCATTCTCAATTGTCACTCTATTGAATTTCCATATTTCAGATTAGAAAAGATGGGTGCTCTGGAAGTTGATAAAGTGGTTTATGGGCACCAGCCATGGAGACTGATCTCTTGTATGTGGCTACATGCAGGGGTGTTCCATATACTTGCTAATATGCTCAGTCTTGTTTTCATTGGAATTCACCTCGAGCAAGAATTCGGTTTCGGTATGAACGCTATTAGTTCGAAATCGTTCTTCAAAATTCAATGCCTTATTTACCAAACAAAGAAAGCATTGATATATGTAGTTCTTGTTACCTTTGTAATGACACTCATTCAGACTATATAGTTTCTTTTCCTGATAGCAGCTTCATATTCTTATTGTAGAACAGTGATGATTTTGTTTCTGTGTTCATTTTTTCTTATCTATAGTTCGAATTGGGGTGATATACGTTGTATCCGGGTTCGGTGGGAGTTTGTTGTCGTCTCTGTTTATTCAGTCGGGTATCTCAGTAGGTGCTTCAGGTGCTCTCTTTGGTCTCCTAGGAGGCATGTTGTCGGAGCTCCTTACGAATTGGACAATATATGCAAATAAGGTAAACGAAGTTCGAAATGGAAAAGTCACTTGACAATCTATGCATTGTCTAGTAACTGACTCAAAATCTTTGATGAAGCTTGCAGCCTTGTTGACTCTCCTCTTCATCATCATAATCAATTTGGCCGTGGGAGTGCTTCCTCATGTTGATAATTATGCTCATATTGGAGGATTTATCTCGGGTTTTCTTCTCGGGTTCGTGTTTTTGGTACGCCCTCAGTTTGAATGGGTTAGCCAACGAGATGCACCTCGTAGATATAATTCAATTTCGGTATCTAAGTATAAGCCATATCAGTATGTGCTATGGATTGTGTCTCTGGTGTTACTGATTGCTTGGTAAATGCTTATTTTGCATTTCATCTGATTTGAAGTTCTTGTGTTTGAACTGCTGAATTCATATAGTTGTTTACTTCAACAGGTTTGCAGTTGGTTTGGTCTTTCTCTTTAGAGGGGAAAATTTGAACGATCACTGTTCGTGGTGCCATTATTTGAGCTGCATTCCCACATCAAAATGGAACTGCAACTCGCAGAGGTTCACTTGTGAGGTAACTAACTGCTCTTCTCTTGCCTCAAATCTGTTCAAATCCCTAGTTTACCATGAACTTTACACATGTTCTGTAGCCGAAAGTCTCGTGTCCAAAACTAATGTCAACGTCTGATCGGTTCGAGTCGTCTATACATTAGATTGAATACGAATCTCTTTTCTTTTTTCCTCTAAAACGGGTGGGTTTGCCTGTTTCGGCTCTATTGAAAAGGAGTTGGAAATCAAACCTCCTAGCGTTTTAAAAACCTTGAGAGGAAGCCCGAAAGGGAAAACTCAAAGAGGATAATATCTGCTAGCGGTGTGCTTACACAAACCTCTTAGTCATCTCGATGTTCTATGCAGTTTGAGGTGATCTTTTGTGTACATGAAATGTCAAAATCATATATCTCAACATGCCTGTTTCGGCGACACTTTTCAAATACGTTTCTGCATTTGTTTCTGAACTGTTTTTCGAAATTACGATGGATGACTCGTAAACGTTAACGTTATTGTATATAGAAAACCAATCCTTTAAAGTTCAACATCCCCCTCCCCTGCGCAAGAAAAGGAAAGAAAGCTTGACATTTCTAAACTTTGTAAACATTGTTGCAGTCGAGTCGACTGGGGAATCAGCTGAACATGACGTGCCTAAGCAACGGGAGAAGCGGCTCCTATTCGATAGCCAGTAGCTCCCCGGAGCTACAACAGATATGTTCTCAGCTCTGCAATTGATGTGTTAGTAAAAGACATAAAAGTAGATACTGATAGAGAGAGGTCTTGTGCCATGATTGTTTGATGAGCCATGTATATGCCACATTAGTAGTCTTGTCTTCTTCATACAACAAACTAGTCTAGTCTGTGCCTAGCTCAGATTATGGAATTAACACAAAAAACTTGTCTTCCTCATCTCTCAGATCTCAGAGTTCCCTGTATCTCTTTTCTTATGACAAACTTTCTTTCCCCCCCCATGAACTGTCCCACTCTTATTGTCACAACAAGGCCAAAGTCTAGCGTAGAGGTAGAGATTGTGGCTCGACATGGAAACGAGCTCAACGAGCTTGAAGACTCGGATGATAAGGCAAGGCAAGGCAAGGCGAGGGAGGAGCAAAAGGCCTTCTAAATCAATACAAAAACGACCAAGTGTTTAAAAGGTTTGATTTTTTAGAAAAGTCTAATTAGTCTAACTCAACCCAACCCATACGGTTTAAATGGATTTGGTTGGGTTGGATTAAAACGCTTTATAATGAGGTTGGTTGGTTGTTTAACTAAAACTGGATTGAGTTGGTCCAAACTAACTTTAATTTGTTGTTAATTTTAAAATATATATTTTTACCTATCATAACTTAGTTTTTTTTGGCATATATAAACAAATAAGTATTTTATGAACCAATATTTTAAAGGAATGGATTAAATTGAGTTTATTATTTAATAAAAAATTAATTGAACTAAAAAAGATTTATTAGTGTTTTTTGAAATAAAAAAAAATAGATAATTAAAAATGTATTTTAAATAAACAGTAAAATTGGAAAACTAATTTATAATTGAGAAGCAAGGAGGAAAGCATAGTCATAGCCATTACTATTAGCCCCACAGAGAGGAGTGAAGAACTCAAAATTTGAAGAAGAAGACAGATTCTGGAGAACCAGAAACCCATTTTCCACCATAAATTCTCTGTCCCTTCCAAATTCCCTCCATAACTCCGACCTGATAACATCTCCGTCTCATGTTCACGACCACCGTCCATGGCCGCCACACGCACCTCCTTCTTTCGCCATCTCACCAAACCCACCGTTTCCGAACTCACCAGAACCATTCGCTCCGCCCACCCCTTTCATCTTGTTCGATTCTCCGCCAGGACTGCCAACGACGCCCTTTCCTCTTCCGACGAACTCGTTCAAGGCCCCTCTTGCATATTCGTTGGCCCCATCGAGACCGCCAGTAAAGAAACCCTTGAGGCTCTTTACCTTCAGGTTTGTGGATTACGCCTTTCCTTTCACTTTCTTTATTCTCGACGTCTCTTCTAGGTGTTGAACTTGTTTGATTTTCATTTTGCTTAGGCTAGGGATGCGTATTACAGTGGTCAACCGTTGATCGTTGATGATATGTTCGACAGAGTCGAGGTAAGCTCGGGAAAGGGATAAGTTTCTCGTTGAATTAGTCACTCTCCTCTAATTTTTCAATTTCATTGAATCAGTTGAAACTGAGGTGGTTTGGTTCAAAATCTGTGGTCAAATATCCTCGTTGCAGTCTTAGACGCCAATCGACGTATGCGGATGCTGAGGTGATTTTTCTTCTCATTTCTTTCTTTCTTCAGCTAATGGTTCTTAGGATAAAGTTTGGTTTATCATAAAAAATTGCCTCTGTTTTCCCTTTTTGCTTGCTTCGTTTGAATATTCAATGACATGGATGTAGGGCAGGAAGATCTATCACAGGTTCTAGCATTAGCAGGCATATGGTCAGTGTTCCTGGCACTTGGCTGTTCAGCATGTCTTGTTCCCTTAATCTGCACAGCTGATTTAGTTTTCAAGGATCCACTCAGTTTAGGACTTTCGTATAATAGCCAAGGATCTGCATTTGAGTTTCTTTCAGCTATAAATGCTATCCTCTTCATAGCATTTGGGTCTCTGATCGGCTACCCAATTGCTACAGCTTCTGGTAAATTGTTGCTCCTATACATTACATGAACTGAAGAAGAGAAATCTAATTTCTTCATTAGGCTCTCATGTTCATGGTTATGCTAGCTTATTTCAGACTATTTACTGGCTTTTGGCTTGGCTATTGCTGCAGTGGGAGTACTTCAGGGCTTGTGGAGAAATGATTTGGTGGCCCTTAAAGGAGCTTGCCCAAATTGTGGAGAAGAAGTATGTTTATTCATCAATATGTTGAATAATGGCTTTGGATCCATTCCTGTATGCATTTTTTCCCTTATTGCTATATAGAGTTACCTGTTGAAATTACTCTGTTTTAGGTGTTTGCATTTGTGAGATCAGATCGTGCCAATGGCTCTCCTCATAGATCAGACTGTCATGTTTGTGAATGCTTGTTGGAATTCCGGATCAAGTTTGAGGTAACTTTGCTTTCGTTTAACTAATAATTCCTTTTCCCCGAGGAATTCAAGGTGAAAGTGATCATACTAAGAATTGGATACTTTTCCATTGAGGCATTTTTCTGAGTAGTATCTCCTTCTCCTTAGGACAGGGGAAAGGATTTTCATCCCTGAAATTTCAGTCAATTAACACTCGGTGGCTATAAAACTAATACTCCTATGTCCTTCTGGTTTACATTTGCTACCAAGAAACGTCTGAAGAGAAAGACGCTTAATCTCTGAGGTTGGTATTGTGCAGAAATCGAGCTCAAGACAAGGTCGACAATGGGTTTATGGGCGCATCTACTTCGTAAGGGGTAAAAGGAGGCGCCAAAGATAGCTGTAGGATGTCAACTCCAGACGTAAGAGCAACTTGTCTATATTCCACCACATGATTCTTGGTGATTACAAATCAAGTTAGCTGCTGCCAGTAGTTCATAATCTTTCATCATCTTCATCCAATGTGGTTTGCATATTCAATTTGTAATCTTTTATCTCCCAGCCCAAGAACTGATAGTTGGTCATAAACAATTGGAAAATTGTAGAAAACTTAAAATATTCTCATCTACTTTGATTGTTTAGAGTGCCTTCTAAATTTCTAAATCCATGTGATTTGACATTCAGATTTCTTGCATCTTCCAACTTTTGTGCAATCATATTCTCTAAAATCATTAAATATCAATGTTGACAATTGTTTGTGAAGAATCTATGTAAACCAAAGAAATTATAACTCTAAAATAAGTTATCATTTATATTCAAATAACTAAACACCCTCAAGAACAGCTTGTTGCCTAAGGCGCTGTCCCTAACACCTCTCCAGAAGTCGTGTGTGTTCGATCTTTACATGAGCTTAACAACGAACCTTCGAATGTTCAAGCCTTATGATGGGTGCAGACCCGAAAAAATAGCTAAATCTATAAACTGATTTGAATGGCGACCATATTCTTAAACGTGAACCTAATGTAGCAGAGAATAAAGGGAAAAAAGAGGAACCAACTGCATTTGTTTAAAGAATTTATTCTTTGAAGAAGATTGAATTGGGTTTAACAGAATCAATAATAACTACTAAAATTTTGTAAGTTGTAATTTTAATGAAATTAATCCAATTCTACGTCGTGGACACTTCCTTCTAAGGCAAACTATTGCACAATCACTAATAAAAAAAAGCAAGCAATAGTGGCGATAACATCCCTACCATTGCTTGGCTCGATATTGAGAACGATGACAAAACCATTGTCAGAAGTGTCCCAAGCTGTAAACGAGAGTCCACATAAGCTGAACAACAGAGAAGAGATGGAAAATGAGCACTTGAACTAACAAAAGATTCATCAGAAGACAAGGAAGTGTTAAGAGATGCCGTAAGATTACCAGAAACAGAGTTATGGAAGCAAAAAGCCCTTCCTGGAGGAGGACTCCATGACCCCCGAATTCTTCTTCGTCTACTTTCAAAATCATTGCATAGTATCCATATACCATTGTGGTTGATATCACCAAGAATCTGAAAATGAGACCAAGTTCATAAAATTGACTGAAGTTCCCAAGTGCAAGAAAAAGAAATGTTTTGCAGAGAGAACTCAAAAAATACATTATGAATATGTAACCTATGTTCAGATAATGACACTACAAGTGTAACAGCCCATGCCCACCGCTAGCTAATATTGTTCCCATTGGACTTTCCATTTCAGGCTTCCCCTCAAGATTTTTAAAACCCATTTTCTAGGGAAAGTTTTCCACACCCTTATAAAGAATGTTTCGTTCCCCTCTCCAACCGATACAAAATCTCACAATCCACCCCCTTTGGGGCCCAGCTTCCTCAATGTGAGATCCCACATTGGTTGGAGAGGGGAACAAAACATTTTTTTGTAAGGACGTGGAAACCTCTCCCTAGCAGATGCGTTTTAAAAACCTTGAGAGGAAGTTCGAAAGAGAAAGCCCAAAGAGGACAATATCTGCTAGCGGTGGACTTGGGCTGTTACAACAAGATAGTCGTTGTTGAGTCTTATCTCTTAAGAGAATACACGGAGCCATGCAATTAGGGATGCTAACATATTGGACTAAAGATTCATTTTTTGAGTTCAACAATGTTCGGCAGTGGGGAGCTTACAATTTTTGACCTCTTGATCAAGGGTAAACATATGTCTCAACCATTTCATTTTAAAGAACTAGCCAACTTACTGAAAAAGATCAAGATGTTGAGTCAAAAGGATCTGTGAATAACTAATGAAGGTAGAAGGAACAAACACACAAACAGTCGAAGAAGACTAAATACACCCCAAAGGTACTAATAGTGTGTCTGGTGTTCAGAACTCAAGACCAAAAGTGTTCTTGATTGGCTAAACCATTTTCAATATTTTCATGATGTTCAGTTCTAAGAGAACACTTGGAAAGCACTTTAAAATGCTTGGAATGACTTAATTAGTAAGTGTTAATAAGGGAAGTTTCATTCAGAAACAAGTGTCCAAAAGAGGTAAATGGCAACTTACAAGATGAACCAAATCCCTCCAACCAGAGGTACCGAACCCCAAAGCAGCCCACATACAAGCGCAACCGACTGTCGCATCCAATGCAAGACATCTCCCAGTTGATCCTGCGTTGACAACAATTCATAGCTAGTTTAATAAGAATTTCCCCAACCAATTGATTTCAGATACCAAGTATAAAATGATCTAATTCATCGCTACTTTTCCACTCAATCCTTGCAACAGTAGACACTACGATCATGGAAAACTATCTCAATCCGTTCATGGGTAATGCAGTCTAAAAATTCACTAAAGCAGAACAAGCAATAACTTGAACCAACAAAGACTTCATTTCGCTTGAAGTAACAGAATTCAGAAGAGAGCAGAGTTTTGAAAAAACCTTATCCCAAGAAGCCTCTGGATCGAACAAATTCGCCAATTTGAACGGCGGCAAGTGACCATTCTGATGCTGCAACTGAGAATTAACCTTAATCGACTTCCCGTCCTTCATCCCGACTATTCGGAAATCGAGAAATCGAGAGAAAATTCGAGAAAACCAGTGGAGTATGAGCTGAAATCTAGAGATAAGGATCAGAAGATGCTAGGGTTTTGGAAAAACAAGAACAGCATGAGAGAGTGGGGGAATGGAATAAACAAATTAACGAGACGGCTTTCTGTAGATCTCTTCCGATTTATTTTAATAAAAATTCGAAATCGATTCAATCTGGAATGGGAAATTGTAATTTTATGGAAACGTGAAGAACTTTTGCTTGCTGTCCATGGCAGCCTTTGTTTATTCCACAGATTCCGTGCACCGTTCATCCGGATCCGACCGGGTGTCGGGTCCGATTCCGATATTTTTCTTTTTAATATTTATTTTTCAACTTTAATTTAAATTTTCAGCAGTGCTAAATTTTAAAAAAATTGTCAACTTTTAATTTTAAATCTATTTAATTAAAATAAGAGAAATGGTTAGTAATTTAAAATTTATTGCCTACCTTTCTCATTAAGAAGAATAATTAGAAATTAATAAGTAGACCTCTAGAAGCTTCTAAATAAATGTAGAATTAATTAATTTCTTTCATTCTTAAAGAATTCCATTAATTTATATTAAATTTTTAGTTTGACTTTTGTGTACTTTCACATTTATTTGGGTATTTATATTTATAAATGTCTATTTTGTACTCATAATTATAAAACACTTATTAATATATCATTCATAATTATGGCTAATATTTTAGGTAATTACTATTTTTTAATTTTTTTAAGGAGTAGAAGTTGGAGTAAATTGTTACTGGCTGGAGCTTTAGGAACATTTTAAGGGTTAATGATAGAACAACGAGGCAATAATTGAATTTGAGGGTTAGGGTTTTGGTTTTTTTTTGTTTTGCAATCTCTAATTGAAGGTGTAGAATTGATTTGTGTAAGAAAGTTGGGATTTTTTTAGTTCTAACAAATAACACATACCCATATAAAAAGCTTGGAACTTTGCGTATGTATATGTGTGTAAAGGACATGGGAGTGGGGCAAAAGTGTAATAAAAGGGACGTTGCTTAGAGAGGCGTGGACGGCGTTGGAGGGCCAGCCAAGCCAACCAGTTGAAAGAGAAGAGGGCAGCCACTGCCAGCCACTTTCCGGTTATTTTCCCTCTGTTTTGACTTCATTTCTGGACGTTAATTCGTGATTTTGCCTTTCCAAAACCCAAAACACCGCCATTTCAATCCCCTTTTCCCCTTTTCTTCTCCCTGTTCTTTCAATCGGAGATCGATCTCTTCCTCTTCGCGATCATCGAACCCTTAATCCCTTTTTTCAATTTTCCTTCTACACCTCGCCTGCAGCCGCTTCTGATTCTTCGAACTAGCGTGTTTATCCCAAGTGGGTAGCAAAATTATGGGTACCCCTGAGAAGAATGAGAGTAAGGGTGGCTTCTTTGCTGCCATGACTTCTGGAATTTCCAAGCTTAGCAACGCCATGCACCGATCTGTTAATGGGTACTTCCTTGTTTCTGGATTGGTATCTGAATTTCTGGGTTTTTGAAGCTCTAATCGTTGTTGTTTCCGCTTCTATTGCTCTTAGTTCTTTAAATTATTGTCTCTCATCCCTGAATTTGTATGTACAATTATCTCATCGGTGTTGTGATTCGTTCTTTTGAACTAATACTGTCTATAGAAGTTCATACTTTTCTTCTCCTTGTGAATGAATCTGATCTTGGTACGTTTCCTTGATTGAGATTTTGAAGGATCAATGAAGTTTTTTCTGCTAAATATCTGTGTGCTGTGAGTTTTAGCTTCTTGATGATGACAGTGTAAGGTTTTAATTAAATTTGATCTCATAACTTGGAGAAAGGTCTTAGAGCTATTGAACCAGGTGACAGTCTCATTGCTCAATATCATCATTTCAAGGTTGAATTGCTTCGTCGTTGTTGCGCTTTCCTTGTTTTGTACGGTTTGTTATTTGGATAGTGGCTTCTATGCTCTAGACGTGTTAATCGTCCCCTTCTCCAACCGAGGTGGGATCTCACAATCCACCTCCTTCAGGACCCAGCGTCCTCAATGGCACACCGCTTGTTGTTTGGAGTTTCCCTCAAGGTTTTTAAAACATATATGCTAGGAAGAGGTTTCCACACCCTTGTAAAGAATGCGTCGTTCCCCTCTCCAACCGACATGGAATTTCACAATCCACCCTCCTTCATGGCCTAGCATCCTCGCTGGCACACCGCTCGATATTTGGGCATTCCCTCAAACACCCTTATAAAGAATGATTTGTTCCTCTCTCCCACCGATATGGGATCTCACAATCCACCCCCCTAAAAGGCCCAGCGTCCTCGTTGTCCCTCGTTCCTCTCTCCAATCGATATGGGATCTCACAATTCTTCTAGATGATTTTCGCTAGAAAGCTTGTCAATTCTTTCTTTTTCTCAACTTTCGGTCAGCTAAACTCAAAGTTATGCAACAACTATTATCAATGCCACTGTACATAAACGTCATCCCTCTCAAACCTAGTTGTGCTATTAACGTTGTTTTCTGTGGTTTTATCGGTGTGCTTTGATTGTTCTAACTCGCAAATACTTTTCTCGAGTTATATCTTTCTAGTCCCCGTATTGCATTAACACACAGTTCGTATCAATGTTAGAGAGTTCGACTCATGATTACCATGCCTCTCTCCACTCTCAGGTTTCTCGGCTACGAAGGCGTAGAAGTTATAAATCCAGAAGGAGGCAAAGAAGATGCAGAAGAGGAAGCTCAGAGAGGAAGATGGAAACAAGAGGTTGGAAGCTAGGAGTTATGTCTTCTACTCCTTGTATATTTCCATAAGTTCATTAAAAAGTTGTTTTCTTTTTGGTTTGGGTAATAAAGGATCGCGAAAATTACTGGAAGGTGATGCACAAGTATATTGGTTCGGATGTCACATCGATGGTCACTCTTCCCGTAATCATCTTTGAACCAATGACAATGATTCAGAAAATGGCTGAGGTTTGTTTTTTCTTTTGGCATTCCATTTTATGTTCTTGTTCAAACCTTTTCATATTTGAAGAATTATCACAGTTAATGGAATATTCGCACTTGTTGAATCTGGCGGATGAATCCGAGGACCCTTATATGCGGTTGGTATATGCATGTAAGTATCGAAATCTTATTATGGCTTAAAGGTCGGCCAGCCGACCGACCTACTTAGACCTATGATCATTAAGTCATGGAGGCATTATTGTTCCTCGCTTGTTGCAGCATCATGGGCTATATCAGTGTATTATGCTTATCAAAGGACTTGGAAGCCTTTTAATCCTATTCTTGGAGAGACCTATGAATTGACTAATCATAATGGGATCAGTTTTCTTTCCGAACAGGTGAATTTCGAACGTCCATTTTCCAAGTTCATCATGAGTTAGAAAGTTGTGTGCAACTATTTACGTTCTAGTTCGTTCTTGTGTGTTTTCAGGTGAGTCATCACCCCCCGATGAGTGCTGGGCACGCTGAAAACGAGCATTTTTGTTACGATGTGACTTCGAAGTTGAAAACCAAGTTCTTAGGGAACTCGCTGGATGTGTATCCTGTTGGAAGGTAAAGTTTTAATTCTAATGTTCACTTTCTCTGTCTATCCCTTCATTTCGTGCATTTTCGAACTCACTTCTAGGAGTGAAAGGAGCACGTTATACGTTATAAACTTAGGTATACTTAAGATCATTCGTTCAAACTCCCGTTCACATGCTTCAAATATTTGAATATTTTATTTGTGTAACAATCCCAGTCCACCGCTAGCAGATATTGTCTTATTTGGGCTTCATTTCAAGGTTTTTAAACGCTATCTACTAGGGAGAGGTTTCTACACCCTTATAAAGAATGCTTCGTTCCTCTCTCCAACCGATGTGGGATCCCACAATCCACCTCTCTTCGGGGCTAGCGTCCTTGCTGATACTCGTTCTCCTCTCTAATCAATGTGGGATCTTACAATCCACTCCCCCTTCGGGGTCCAACGTCCTCGCTGACACTCTTTCCCTCTCCAATCAATGTGGGATCTCTCTATCCACCCCCTTCGAGGCCCAACGTCATCGCTGACACTCGTTACCCTCTCAAAGTTAGATATCAGCCACTTACATGGGCCATCATTGCCAGTCCAATAATTTACATGGAGATTCTTATTTTTCTTTTCAATTTATCCCATATGTAGCCTCTTGAATTCCAACTGCTATCAGTAATTGCCTTTTTGTATTCAACTCCGTCCCCGATGTTTGATAATGCTAGATTAGATGATGATATGGTTTCGACGTTTGCAGAACACGGGTGACTCTCAAACGAGACGGTGTAGTATTAGATTTGGTGCCACCGCCCACTAAAGTTAACAACTTGATATTTGGAAGGACCTGGGTCGATTCACCTGGAGAGATGATAATGACCAATTTAGCTACGGGCGATAAAGTAGTACTATATTTTCAACCATGTGGATGGTTCGGGTAAGAATCGTTTTCCTATCACTCCTGATCGCGATCGTTATAGGTAGATGGCGTTGTAATCGAAAAATCTGACTGGTGTTACTGTGTTCATATGCAGAATCTTGGGTAGTTCATAAAAGTGTTTAAGATGTTTAACTTAATCCTTGATAGTAATTGACGCCACGTTCCATCTCGCCGTTAACTGTTATTTTTTATTGCAGTGCCGGGCGTTATGAAGTTGATGGTTATGTTTATAACTCGGCCGAGGAACCCAAAATTTTGATGACGGGGAAATGGAACGAGTCTATGAGTTACCAACCTTGTGATATGGAAGGGGAGCCACTTCCAAACACAGAACTAAAAGAGGTAATTTTGTTGTCTCGTGGTCGAAACTCGATTATAGCTTTCGTGTTTTGTTGTCTTATTGTATTCATTCTCTAGGTTTGGCATGTCGCTAAGACACCCGAGAACGACAAATATCAATACACACATTTTGCACATAAGATCAATAGTTTTGATACCGCCCCTAAGAAGTTGTTGGCATCGGATTCACGGTTGCGCCCTGATAGATACGCCTTAGAGAAGGGTGATCTATCCAAAGCAGGATCAGAAAAGAGCAGGTTCGTTCCTCGACCGTTCGAATCCTTTCTTTAAGCTTTCTTTCATCAATTCAAATTCTGGGTTAGGATTTCATGCATTTTTCATGTGGTCAGTTTGGAAGAGAAGCAACGAGCTGAAAAGAGAACTCGAGAGGCGAAAGGACAGAGTTACACGCCCAGATGGTTTGATTTAACCGAAGAAGTTACATCGACTCCGTGGGGCGACTTGGAAATCTACCAATATAATGGTTTATACACCAAACATCGAGCTGAGATCGATAGCTCTGGTTCAAGCAGTAACGACGAGGTTGACGCTAAATCGATTGAATTCAACCCCTGGCAATACGGGAAGTTGTCGTCGACAGATTAAAGCTCTCCTCTCCTCTCCTCCTCTTGTGTTATTTGCTTGGCTTCTTCAGATAGTTGGTGATATCTTTCAGCATCTGATATTATAGTTCTTAATGTGTTGTTTGTTTATAAATACATAGAGCTTTTACACTTTGTAACTTTGTTATCAAAATCTTTGCCACTTATTTTGATCAATCCTTCAACTTTTTCTACCAATGTTATGTTGTTCTTGGTGGTATCATTCATAATTTATGTGGTTTGCTTCTATTTCTTACTCGTATGATTAGATGAGTTTAATATGACTTCTAAATGATTTCTCATAGAACGAGAACGAGAAAAAAAATGTATATATTTCTTGGAATGGGTTGTTCGTCAAAAAGCAAATTATAGATGCTAACAAACGTTTGAACGGGGACATTAAATATTGAACCAACTTTGGCAACTTTTTCAACCTATCTTTATGACCGTGTAAGTACCAACAAACTTTATCTCGACTTTCAACACTTGTACTTTACTTTTCAACACTTGTACTATACCGAAAGACTGTTACTTAAGAACGAATTTCATTTATATAAAAACATTTGATTTATATAAAAAGAGTTATAATTGTACCCTACCAAAATTTTATTTTCTAAAAGAAAAAGGTTGATATGAAATGTGAAAAAATTGATATCTCACATCATTCTTCACTCAAACCAAATTTTACTCTTACTTCGCCATTTTTTATTTTTAAGTTACCTAATTTTGTAGGCTTCTAACTCAAGATATCTAAACCTTCGTAAACTTCAATTTTGTGAGATCCCACATCGATTGAGGAGAGAAATGATATCAATTGGAGGGAAGAACGAGTACTAACAAGGACGTTGGCCCTGAAGAACGTGGATTGTGAGATCCCACTTCGATCAGAGAAGAGAACAAAACATTTTTCTAAATGTGTAAAAATATCAGCTTAACAGACGCATTTTAAAAAACTTTGAGGGGAAACACGAGAGGATGAAGACTCAGGTTGAACGGAACCAACTCAACTTAAATTTATTATTAATTTAAAAAAAATATATACACATTTTTTTGCTTACCCTACAATTTTACATACAAATATTTATTTTATTTTTATTCGTTTTATAATTATTTTTATTATTCAACTCAACCCATTGAACAAAAATTTCAAAATTATATATTTAAATTGAATGGTAAATATTAATTAAATATTTAACCCGTACTAACACTTTACTTTTATTAAAAATAAAAACAACAACCCGAACCAACCCAACCTAAAAGATTATGATTGAGTTGAGTTAATTATTTAATAAGAGTTATTTGAGTTGAAAAAATTAATAACCTACCCAATTGTGCCAGGCCTGAAAAATGGTCTAACTAGTTTTATTTGGGTGGTTACATGTTTAAAAAAAATATAAATAATTTGGTATCTTAACCTACCTAATATTTAACTTTCCATATTATTTTTCACCTAAACTTTAGGTACCAATAATTACGTTAATTATGAGGTTATAAAGTCAATTTGCATATAAATTTAATGAACAAGACATCAATTATCATTTTAAATATCAATGGTTCAATTCTCTATTCAACCCTCGTTAAACTAAAAATAAAAGGAATGAAAATTGAATAACTCACGTTACAACATTAGTACACTCACCTGTAGCTACATCAAAAAGTTCATTTTCTTCAAGTTCGATATCAAAATAAAACAAACCTACAAATTCTGGAACGAAAATAGATTTAATTAAAATATTATTTTATTCATTCTAACTTAATTTTAAGTAAATCTTAACATGTCAACTTGTTAGGTTAATTAAAAAACATTATTATTATTAATATTTGTAATTAAATACTAACCATAAAAATTAATTTAGAATTTAGTGTGGGTGATAATGGACGTTGAGATCTTGAGGGACATCCACGTAAGATTCCTTTCAAAAGGTTGAACCTTGACTTTTCTTCTTACGTGATAAGGAAACGGTGAAAGAATAAAGAAACGATGACTTGGATTTTTATTTTTTTCCACGTCATTTTTATTTTAATTTCAACAAAAACCACCTTTCTCTCATGACTCGCCGATGTTTTCGTCATTTTGCTCTGTCTTAAACGCCGTTAACTTAGAGGCCGTCTTCTCGAATATTCGCGAAACGCCGTCATTTATTATTTTTCTTATTTAGATCTAAATTTTAATATACTAAACTATTACAATTAATTAAATAAAATCATAATCAAATAATTTCTCGGAAATAAAAGTTTATGAAAACTAAATTTAAAGAAAATGTAATAATTTTTAATTTAAGAAATTTACATGATAATATCAAACAAAAAGCGACCAATGACAGATCGGGCTTTTGCCATGTAAGATTTATTGCACATGTCCCACGCGACTAGTTGCAGGTGAAGCCACGCGCAAAAAGATAATAAATAAATCCGGAACATGCTCATCGGGATAACGGCTCGAATATAATTAATAAATTTACACGTTGAGTCAAAATTACCAAATTAACCTCTGCCTACCCATTCTTTGTTAGCCGTTCGATTTTACGGGTATCAAAAAATCTCCACCGTCCAATCCCATTCTCCTTGCAAAAAGTGTGTTCGAACTCAGATGCAAAGATATAGCAAGCGTGATCTATAACTCTTGTCAGTTTCTGTCACAAAATAAATGATATATAATAAATATTAAATACATAATACTTTTAATTTAATTCATTAATTTTATAATTCTTTTATTAAATTCTAAAAGTAAACTCTATTAATTAGTATTTTTAATATTCCATATAAATTTCAGGATCTTAATATTTTATATGTGGGGGAAAATTATTTAGCGATTTTTTTTTAATTTACTATAAAATTGAGGTAGTTTAATTTAATTATCATAATTAATGAATTATAGTATTTAAATTTAAGATACAAGAGTAAACCATTAAGAAAAATGACGTCTCCTAACTTTAATAATTATCTAAATATTAAAAAAAAGAAAAAAAAAAAGAAGAGTGAAAGTTAAACCAAAAAATAATAAATAATAATAAGTGAGCCCTTTCTGTGACTCAACGTTTTTCTCGATCGTGCGGACCGCCGGCAGCCACAAGATTTAATGAAGAGCCACGTGTCAACATCTGAAAGTGCTTTACAATATGGTGGGTTCATCTGGTAGACAAGAACCGGTCTTTAGGTGGTTTTAGTCACCGGATATAGCCGGTAAACTGATGGGGACATACCGATAGGTCTGGTGAAGAGGGTCAATGGTATAAGATAGCTGGGGTTTAAACAAATGTGCTCCGGTGGTTTTCAGAGGGTTTTGGCGATCGGAAGTTTTAGAAGTTTATATAAAAAAGAAAAAAAGAAAAATTGGTTTTCATATTTTTACGGCGAAGAAATTTTTTTAGAACTTGATTTTGGTTTGGCGTTTGGAGTTTTTAGGATTAAATTGAAAAATTATGGGATAGGAAACGAGAGAATGTGGTGAAACAAAGACGATCTTCGTTGGTTTCTCCGATTTCTTGTGGGATTTACGGATCTCTTTTTTGCTTGCAACTGGGGGTTTTCGCCGGAATTTCATTTTCCGGTGAAATTTGGAAGCTGATTGTTTCTTCAGGTGAAGCATAACATTTTTTGTTTTGGTTTTTACCCAGTTCTGTTTCGATAATTCTTATTTCCTCATCGTTTGTAATGGGGGTTTTCAGAACAGTGCATTTGGTTTTTAGACAAAAACCTTGGGATTGTTGACAGGAATTGGAAGATTTAACGTCCAATTTTGCTTCAGAATTGTCGATTATTTGCAATTTTCGGTTTCTGTTCCTTTTTTAGTATCTGATCAGTCGAATGGGGTTTTGCTTTCGCTCATTTTGTTTGATAATTATTGTTTCTCTTTTTGATTTTCCTTGTGTTGTTCTGGATTTCTTGGTGGATTCCTCATTTCTTCTTCCCTTCTTCTTCTTTCTGGCTAAATTTTTGCTTTGAGAGATTCGATCTCAGATTCTGCGCCAAATCTCTTCAGAAATTCGTGGATGATCGAGAATCTCCCCAATTTTCTGTTCCGAGTTCTTGAATTCCGATCAACCTTCAGCTGTTTGCAGATTCCTGCATAGATATAGGAAACCATCCGTTTCTCATGGATTTATGTTTCGTTGTTTTCGATCATCCACTCAAAGGTTTTCTATCTGAAAATCTTTCCTGTGTTGAGTTCATAATTTATAATGACTGCATGCCTCATCTCTGATGCTCAAGTAATATTGTTTTGCATGGGGTTTTCCTCTTTCTGGAACGTCTCTCGGTTAACCTGCTTCATCCCATCATCACTGAAGTTTGTTTAAATTTGGGTTTTAGTTTGAGCGTCAGTCTCTCTGTTGAAATTCCAAGTTCTGGGTGTGTGCATGTGCGAGAATGTGCTTTTTTGGCCTTGATTTGTGTCAATATAAGCCTTGGAATTGTGATGTTGAGGCCAGAAAATGCTTCAGAACTTTTGTTTCATTGGTTTGTTTCCAATTTGATTTCTCTAGCTTGTAAAACAGATCTAGTTTGAGTTTGGCATTGGATCCTTTGGTTTCTCTGGGCTTCTTCTTTTATTGTTTCCCAATGTGGTTTGTTGTTCTGTTCATCTGTTCATCTGTTCATCTCTTTTCCTTTACAGGAATTAATTTGTGCTGTGACTTTGTGAGCAGTAGTCACAAAGTTGAAGTGTGTTGATCTCTGTGTACTGTTCATATTTGTGCTATGACTTCTAAAATATGGTGCTTCAGAAGAGGTTAGATTATGGGTTTCATGACTACCAAGTGCCAACAATGCCTCGAGCTACCAGATCGGCGAGGGTACATGTCCTTCATAATTCTTGGTCTTTGTTCCAAATAATTTCGAGATCTCTGTCATGTTTCCTTGGATTATGATGAATTTTAATGATTTTCTATTTATTTCAGAAGAGAAGTATATGTAAAAAGGGCACTGAAGGTAGTCAAATGCGTGCGTTCGATTTGTTGGCCACTGTTGCTGACAAGTTGTTGCATGGGACAGAAGGTCCTACTACTAATACTATCGATACATCAACCGAAAAAGATAGGTACACGGTTGTGGACAAAGAATTGAATGTGGACAGTTTGTGCAAAGTAGAACCTTCTCAGGGCTTTGTCTCAGAGCTTGTTTTATCTGGTCATGATAAAAAATGTGAATCAAAGGATTGTTTTCCACAGCATAATGAGCATGTTGAACATTCGCTGCCATTAGCTTCTGAAGTAACGAATTTCGAAATGGGAAATTTAGCTAGCGAAGTACGTGTAGGCTCCCCCATTAGCAAGGAGTCCGATAACTGTGAATTGGATGGTAAGAGTGAAGTTATAGTAAAATATGAGTTGCTTAAAACTGAAGAGGTGCTTACTAGAACTCAGGATCGGGGGGATGACTCATGCAAGAGAGAGGATCCCGTTATCTGGGACCAGAAAGCTCGTGTGTTGGGAAATTCGGTTAGTTGCGGCAAGGTGATTCACAACAAACAGATTGTTCAGAACTCTTATTTTGCAACTCAGAATAATGTAAAAGTAGTTGATAGAGATGATGACGAAAACTCTTCTGGGTGTACTCACCCAGTCTCCTCAATAAAGTCCTTTAGGACAGTACCTAGTAGTAGAGACCGAAGGATAAAGAAAGTATCTGCTTCCAAATCTTGGAAAGTAGTTCCAAGATATAGGGATGAATCACTTTCTAAGACTGGTCAGTAATCTGCATTATTTTTACGTTGGGCGTTTTATGCTAAAGCACTAGTTTCGATTCTATTTCAAATAGGTTGTTTTCTTTGTTCTAGATGGCGTTTGGAAATCATTGTCGTGCTGTAAGAGCTCTCATGACAGTTGCAGACCCCAGAAATCTCAAATGAATATTCCTTTTAAAAAGAGGAAATTCTTCGACTGTAGTAGCTCAGTGTCGAATTCTGATGGTGGAGTTAACTCAGAGGGCATTTCTGATTCAAATGGGAAGGTTGCCAAGATGGATAGCTCAGGTTCGTTCTTTAGACCGATGCCTTCGCTGCATGTAGAATAGCACTCTCACGTTGTTCTTATGCAGGGAGATCGTGTTCTGTATCAGGTCACGGCCATCACAAATCTTTCCAATCCAAGGATTCTCATGGTATGAGAACTTCTGATGGATTTGCTGCACTGAATTTGTCTTGGCTTATTATTTCTGCCACTGGCACGGCGATTATACATGAAGGCTTTTGTCTTTCTTTTTTACAGTGAAAATTAGGATAAAATCTTTTAGGGTGCCAGAGCTCTTTATTGAAATTGCAGAGACTGCAACTGTTGGTTCATTGAAGGTATGAAAACGATGGATGGATTATTTATCGAATTTACTTCAATACTTCGCATTTGTCGACTGTAAATTGGTTGCTTGGTTATAGACACAATATGATGTAGTTGTATGCTTAGCTGAGATATAGATGCATCTGTGATTTTTGGGCATCATGGTTTCTGATCTTGCTTAACCGTTCTGTAGAGGACCGTTATGGAAGCAGTGACGGCTATACTTGGCGGTGGATTACGTGTCGGTGTTCTTCTTCAGGGGAAGAAGGTTAGAGATGACAATAAAACTTTATTCCAGACTGGAATCTCTCATGACAACCAGCTCGATTCGTTGGGATTTGCCCTTGAGCCTAATCCTTCACGAACGCCTCTTGTGTTGTGCAAAGAAGATTCTCCATGTATTCTTCCATGTGATGCCCCGGAACCACTAACCAGGTAAATGGAACGTGGCGATGTTCCATTACATGTGTTTTTAGTTGTTATCCATATTGTAAAGCTGATAGCAGCTGAAGCTTATCAATGCCATTCGTTAAGGTTGTTTTTTTTTTTTTTTGTTTCGGGTTCGTCGAGGAAAGGGATGTCACTGTACCGTTTCTACTCCACTGTTTCTTTCTTTTTCTTATTTGATCGGGGCAACCGAACCGCCCCAAGTTGGCCAGCTTCGTGGTCAATGGGAACCATCTAGGATTTAATATCGTACGAATTTTCTTGGCAACTAAACTAACTATTATCCCACTAGAATAGTTACTGTTGAAGTGTGTATGAGCTCCTAGACGCTCACGAATTTCATAAAAAAAAAGTCTTTAAAAAAATCGTTAATCGGGTCATTATCATCATTCTGGTGTGATTTTCAGGTATTCACCGGATGCCTCTGCAGATCATCCAGGCAGTAGCAATGTGTTGCCTGAGCCTCATGGAGACTCTTTAGGCAATTTCATTGAAAGTGATCATGATTCAGCCCCCTCTCCGACTGATACGTCAAATCACAAAAGCACGGTGGACTCTAAAGCGCTGGTCACTGTACCAGCAATGACAGCAGAGGCGATTTCTGTGGTTCCCATGCATCGAAAATCGAAGCGGTCCGAGGTTGCGCAGAGGCGAATTCGTAGACCCTTCTCTGTCGCTGAAGTGGAGGCATTAGTTCAAGCTGTTGAGAAACTTGGTACAGGAAGGTATATATTTCACGTACATATCGAAGTAGAAGGGATGTAACAAACTCGTAATTTGCAGATTTGTGATCAACAGTGAAAACATTTACACATAATAGCTTGCGCAAATCGACTCTTGCCGAGGTGGCTAATATCTGTTATTCTGTAGGTGGCGAGACGTTAAACTCCGCGCATTTGACAACGCAAAGCATAGAACTTATGTGGATCTGAAGGTACAGAACCTCTTCTTCATTTCGAAATAATCGAGTTCGATTCACTTTCTTCTTATTTAGTTCACAACTCGGGTCTCGACTTACAAGAACACATGTAGTGCCAAATCTGTAACCATAAGCAAAATACATAGTTGGTCTCTGTCACCCTGGTTGGTGCTTGGATGTTTATATATGAATCATAAGTATTGAAAGTGGAGTGATTTGGCTGTTTGGATTCAGGACAAATGGAAAACACTGGTGCACACAGCGAGAATATCCCCACAGCAAAGACGGGGAGAGCCCGTGCCACAGGAGCTTTTGGACCGAGTCTTGACCGCACACGCGTACTGGTCGAAGCAGCAAGCTAAGTACCAGCTGAAGCGCCAGCCCGAGAGGTTTCTCCTTTGAGTTGGTTGGTTGGTTATATATATATATATAATGGTCGTTGTGACTATTCTTTTTTCCTTCTTTTTGGGGTGGGGGGGTTGGGTTACAAGAAAGGTGTTGTAAAAATTAAAGTTGAGGAAAGGGTGGTTGATATGATATGATGAAGCAATGGAGGGTTATATTTTGGTGTAATATTTGGTGGGTCTGTCCAAAGATTGGTTCTTTTCCTTCATTCATGCAGGGAGAGAGGCTGTTCTTCACAACTTGTATAAATCATTGTTGGAATAAGAGCTTGCTAACGGAATTCGTTTCATTTTCCATTCGATTTTGTAACCTAATTCAATCTAGTTCTTTTACTTTTCTCGATTTCTCGCATACTCGTAGTTTGATGGAAGAATCCCCACACGAGGCCTTCACGAAGGTATACCCGACAGTAAGTCTACTATTAAGATCTGTAACACTAGTTTAGTTTAGCTCGATATTGTAACCTAAGCATTGAAACTTGTCGGACATAGCAACCACACTAAACGAGCTTCTTTTATCAATCACGTCAATCTTTTACTATTCTTATTGAAATTACTTCAAAAAGTAAAATGTCAATCTTTTACTATTCTTATTGAAATTACTTCAAAAAGTAAAATGTTAAATGTATCTGAATGATTGAAACTTCAAATCTAAATTATGATTACCTAGAAACTCGCAAAATAATATCTTTTATCTTACCGATCTAAAGTGTCTTTTAAGTTCTAACATGTTTTTTATTGTTATTGTTTGAATACATCACTTAAACTTTTTAATTTAATATTACTTAATAGACACGTTTTAAAATCTTGACGAAAGGCTCGAAATGGAAAACTCAAAGAAGAAAATACTCAAAGAAGAAAATATCTGCTAACGGTGAGATTGGACTTACAAATGGTATCAGAGCCAGATTTCGGGTGGTGTATCAGCTAGGACGTTGGGCCCTCAAGAAGGGTGGAATGTGAGATCGCACATCAATTGGAGAGGGGAACGAAACACCTCTCCTAGTAGACGTGTTTTAAAAACTGCTAACAGTGGGATTAAGCTATTACAAATTTTTTAATGTTTTCGGTCTATCAAATATAGATAAGCTTACATAACATGATAGTCGATAGTTTGGCTGAAATTTTAATAAGAATCTATGTCACCTAACAAAGAAATAAAAAATGAAATTCGTGCCAACTTCTAAATGAATTAATTCCGGCACCTATGCGTAACTAAATATTATATATATATTATTAAGTAATGAATTAATAGTTTTAATAGCTAATATATTGCATCAAATCAATGCATTTTATTAAAAGAATAAGAATATATTAAAATAAATTGAGATGTTAATAAAACAAATTAATCCATTAAACAATTTAATTTACACATATTAAGACGTGTGGACCACAACCATTCATTTATTGGGGTATGATGATTGGCCAATGATAAAGAAGAAAAAGACAATTAAATCAATAATAATACTTTAAATATATATATATATATATATATCTGTGGTTGCTAGAAAAAATATGTGAAATAAATATATTAAATTAATTAAAATATCTTTAAAATTTTTAATTTATCAAAATAATAAAAAAAATCTCACTTTATTTTCAAAATATCTTTAAATTTTTAATAATATTTCAAAAGTATCCTTAAACTTTAAAAAATTTCATTAATATCATCTAATTTTTTAAAAAAATTTAAAAAAGTCCCTATCATTTGCATGGAGTAACTGAATATTGAAATGTATGTGATTTAAAGACAATATTTTGGAAGAATTCGTGTAAAGTAAGTAACCTAATCATGTTGTTGGGGACATCATGTGGTGAACCGAATTCTGTTCAGTTAATTAATGAGAAAAAATAATAAAAAAATAAAAAAAAAGTAATATATATATATAATATATATATATATACATATAAAGAATTGGTTGTTTTGATAGTAACAAGGCAAAAAATGGCATTATATTACAATAAATAATTAAAAAAAATATGAAAAAATCCACCAATATCTTAAATTTATTTTTAAAAAATCCCATATGCACATAAAATCGTAAAATTGCTATAATAAGAAGTGTCGATTTATTTATTTGGATCATGAGTATAAATTACTCCTTTTTTTTTTATAAAAAATTAATTAATTAATTAATTAAATTATGTGTTATGGTCAACACATTTTGGCCTCACATGATCTAATATTATTTGAAGCGTCATTTTCTTACTCGTTTTTCTACGTGTATAATAAATAAAAAATAAAAACTCGTTTTTCTATGAATATAAAACATATAATAACAAAAATTACTAGATAATACTTTAATATATATATATATATATATATATTTTTAAAAAAAAGTGGAAAATAAGTGGATAAAATTTGAATACAAAAATGTTACCAAATTTAAATTTCATTTATATGGTAAAACTAAATATAATTAATAACTAGTTTTCTTTTAATTTTTAGTGTTATTATAATTTGAGAGCTCAACGACTTTCCTATTTGAGTTTTCTATTTGAGTTGAGTAGAATTAGATATATATATCATAAAGTCAAATAAAAATGTCGGAAGAAAATGATAATTAAAAATAGAAAAATATATTTTAATTTGAACACCATACCATTAGTGTATAATATTAATTTCAAACTATGAATCTTAACACGAAAATAAAAATAAAGGAAAGTTAGGTTTACGAGTGAAATTTTTTTTAATATGCTAAAATTTTATTATAAATAAAATTTATTAGAGATTATTAAAAATAAAATTTTGAAAGTCAGCTATTGCAAAGGTTATAATTAAATTCATATTGATTTATTGTTGAAAAAATATATTTTATTTCTTTTATTTAAAGCCAAAATTATAAAATAGCATTTTTTTTGGAAAAGATGAACAGACTTTAGATGCACGTGAGTTGGACCAGCATTGCGCCGCCCTGAATCTAGAGAATCTAGATAAGCATCTTCCTAAGATTCTAAATTCCATAAAATAACCACTATATTAATTTAATACTTATATTGTTACATAAATTTAGTTTACATTAATTGCGTTTATTATTTTAAGACATTAATACAAAAAACTAATAAAGATTATAGATGAAATAATATTTATTATAAACATAGGGTTAGCAGTTCGAAGCCTAAAAATTATATTAATTTATCATTAATCTTTTCAAATTCCAACACAGCTACGCACGCATTTCGAAAAAAAAGTCCGTGTAATGAAAGTTAATTTTTTAATTAATGTACTTTTGTATCCATTCGTCACAGTTTTGATGGTCCCTTTTCAAACTAGGTCCAAAGAAAAAACAAAATATTATCTCGTCGTTCGTCAAAAAGGTCTTTATGACTTCCTTCTCAGAGCTATAGTGACTATGTAAAAGACAAGAACATAAATGAACCGAGACCACGTCTAAATGAGAACAATCGTGAGTATACTATTTATATCAATAAAATATATTTTTTTTATTCGGTCTCTTAATCATATGAGCTCAAAAATTAAATATACTTCGCTTGGAGTTATCATATACTGCGTGATATGAAAATGTCGACATTATCATGTGCCAAATTCAATCATAATGTATACAGTAAAAAAAAAAAAAAAATAATAATAATAATAATAATAAACTTTAAAATGTTTTATATTACTAAGAATTTTATTAATTATTATTTTGAGAATTCCATCCATTATTATTAAATAATCCAATAATTAATTTCCATCCATGTGTTATATTATATTCCCAATTAAAAATCAAATAATGACAAAAAAAAAAGGGGGGGGGGGGGGG
>NW_019268530.1:3280956-3295358 GCF_002738365.1 Cucurbita moschata
GGGGGGGGGGGGGGGGAATAATATTTATTTTGAATAATTTTCGAAAAATTAATTTCTTAACTCACAAATTATTTTTTACCAAACCCTAAATTGGAAATTAAGAAAATAAAATTTTTTAATCTGATGACTTTTTTTTTTTCCTTTTTTTATTTATATTTTCCGTTGGTCAACACATCTTGGGTATCAAGAAACAATCATAATTAAATAATTAAAAAAAAAAAACCAAAAATCGTGTTGGCCATTATTTAATTCATTTGCTTTTGACCAATACCAATTTTTCCTTTTTTCTTTTTTGATTTTAAGAAAAATAAATTTAAAAAGAAATAATTTATTTATTTATTAATTAAATTTTGTATGGTCAAGGCAACGCCTTCCTAGAACCATCGTCGCCGAAATGATCCGACACTTGCCCGCTTGACTCTTAAATAGTATCAAAATCCGACTCTGTGTTCATATTTCCTGAATTTCCACCGACTCCTCTTTGGATTTCTTCCCTTTTTTATTTTCTTTTTTATTTTCTTTTTTATTTTCTGGGTTCTTCAATTCTCATCTCGTTCATCAAACCCTTTTAATTTTATGGACAATCTCCTCGACGATTTCCCCAATTCATGGAATAATTTTCACTACAACCCTCATCTCTCAAATGGGTTCTTCAACGTCAACCGAGAAATCTTCGACCCTCTTCATCATAATTCGTCGTCGTCGTCGTCGTCGACATCGCCGTCGCTGTCGCCGTCGAGCACGGAGGGTAACTCACCGGATTGTCACGACACCTCTAATACGATGCTGAAGTACATCACGGAGATGCTGATGGACGAAGAGGAAGATCTCAAAACTAAGCCCTGTATGCTTATTGACTGTTTGGCTCTTCAAGCTGCTGAGAAATCTTTTTATGATGTTCTTGGTAAGAAGTATCCTCCTTCTCCAATCGGCCTTGGCGATTCTACTCAGAATTTTAGATCTGATTTGGGTTTTTTTAAGGCTGAAGATGAATCTGAATCTTTTAATGGAGATTCCTCTGTTTTTCCCCCTTCTGATAAACCTCTTTTGAGTCAAGATTCCTTGTTTGGGATGCAATATATTTTCCATTTTAGGCAAGGAGCTGTGGAGGCTAGCAAATTTCTTCCTGTTAATGGTAAATTTGGAACCATTGACTTGGATAATGATTCATCTGCTTCTGTTCCTTCTAGGGCTGTTGATTTTTCTTGGCTTGCTGCTGTGGGTGATGCTAGATCCACCCTTCAAAATGGGTTGTTTAGAGAAAAGAAGAATCATCAAAGGGAAGACAGTGATGAGGAGTTGAGAAGTACTAAACAATCTGCTACTTTTGCTGATGATAGTTCATTGTCTGAGTTGTTTGATGAACTCTTGCTGTGTAGGGGTGAGAGCCGGCAGTCCCCATCATGGGGGTCGGACGGTTCGTCGGAGAACGAATCGAGTAAGAAATCGAGAAAGAAAACGAAAGGTAAGAAGAATCGATCTAGGAAGCAAGAGAGTTGTGTGGAAGTTGTGGATTTATGGACATTGTTGATTCAATGTGCTCAAGCTGTTTCAAATTATGATCAGAGGACTGCTAATGAGCTGCTTAATCAAATTAGGCACCATTCTAATCCATCAGGGGATGGAAACCAAAGATTAGCTTATTTCTTTGCTAAAGGCCTCGAGACTCGGCTTGCGGCCGGGACGCCGCTGTATATGCCGTTTGCAAGCAATGAAACCTCTGCGGCTGATATCTTGAAAACTTATCAGATGTTCATCAAGGCATGCCCCTTTCGGCGGATGTCATATTTCTATGCCAATAGAACAATTCTGAAGCTAGCTGAGAATGTAACAAGGCTGCATATTGTTGATTTTGGTATATTATATGGTCTTCAATGGCCTTGCTTGATTCAGCGGCTCTCCGACAGACCTGGTGGACCTCCCAAGCTGAGAATCACAGGGATTGAGCTTCCTCAGCCAGGCTTCCGCCCCGCCGAACGTGTCGAGCAGACTGGACGTCGCCTTGCACATTACTGCAAAAGATTTAACGTGCCATTTGAACACAAGGTCTTGGCGCAGAAATGGGAGACTGTTAAGTACGAGGATCTTAATGTCAATAGAGACGAACTGACTATTGTGACTTGTATGTTCCGAATGAAGAACGTACCCGACGAAACCGTCGTTGCAAACAGTCCAAGAGACAAGGTTCTGAAGTTGATCAGGAAAATCAACCCAGATCTGTTCATTCATGAAGTCACCAATGGTTCATTCAACACTCCATTCTTCAACACAAGGTTTAAGGAGGCACTCTTTTACTACTCATCGTTATTCGACATGTACGAGGCGACCGTGCCTCGAGATAATCCACAGAGGTATCTATGCGAAAGGGAAATCTTAGGAAGAGATATCATGAACGTTATAGCGTGCGAAGGGCTCGAAAGAGTCGAAAGGCCAGAGACATACAAGCAATGGCAAGTAAGGAACACTAGGGCCGGGTTCAAACAAGTGCCATTAGACCAAGAACTGCTGAAGAATGTGGAGAAGATAGTGAACACAGAATACCATCAGGACTTCGCAGTGGATCAGGATGGAGCATGGATGTTACAAGGGTGGAAGGGACGGATCATCGACGGGTTGTCGTGTTGGGTAGTCGCGTAACGTGCCAGGACAGGAGGTATTACAATAGCCATAGAAGACTTAGAAGTCTATAATATTTATATCCATTATGAACTCTTGTGTCTGCTAGTTATTATGTAGCTTGATTGCTGGAAGTTTTGTATATAAGGATGTCAAAATTTGGGCATGAAAATCACATTTCCTCTGCTTGATTCTGCTAAACAAACACCGTATCAATCCAAGCCTACTCGAAACGGACTTGATCCACGTTCGAGAGGGATCTGTTTCACCAAAACAAACGTGGAAAACAATGATCTCTTGCTCTGATAATGTGTTATAAACTCGATATAATCTCAATTACAATAGATATGAAAGGAGGTTCGGGCATTGTTGTATAGAGAGACAGAGAAATCTCTTGCTTAGTTTGAGGTTAATTTATCCCTCGAGACAAAGAGATCGATACGAACGTTCAAGAAGGAATGAGATAATTAAAAAAATATTATACTATTATCGATTATCTTCATGATACTAGAATATTGTTCGGGGTTTGATTTGTTCTCTCGAGTCTTTCTTTGATCTAGACTCATCAATTTCGTCGGATTCCAACCACTTGCCTAAGTTAGGTCATAACCCTCAAATCATTTGGTAAGGACAACGACTCTTCATAAATGCTCGTGATATTTCCTTTATCTAACTGATGTAGAATTTAGTTTGGATTCGGGACAATTAATTTATAAATTTAGGGTAAACAATATTACATAATATTATTTTGATTTATATCTCATAGCTTTAGTTTCAATTTAATATTTTTTATGAAAATTATATAAATTCTAATTATACCGAAAGTAATATATAAATCAAAGTTTAAAGTTTCAATTGCGAGAATTGATATAATCTAAATACGAGAGGAAAAGGAACAAAGATTTAGAACAATATAAATAATAGATTAAGAAAAAGAAAACAAAAATCTCATAAGAAATTCAGGAGGAGGAGGAGGAGGAGGGGATCGATCTGCTATAATCGATGTGGGATTGCGTTAAGTTCATCATACTCATCAATGTAATTACAGATTGGATCTAATTGAATCGAAGAAAAATGAAGTCCCACATTCTTCTCGATGGGGTTGCAGAAAATTTACATCAATTTTATGAAGGGATCTCAAGATCCAATTCGCAAGAAGAAGGGAACGAAATCAAATTTCGGAAGCTACTGAAAAAGGGTAACAGATCTTTCTTCATTTTGTGTTTTCATACCCTTTCTTACGAATCGCCATGCTTGTGCCAACAAACGAGCATCGCCACGCAGC
Source organism: Cucurbita moschata (assembly GCF_002738365.1). NCBI lineage: Eukaryota > Viridiplantae > Streptophyta > Magnoliopsida > Cucurbitales > Cucurbitaceae > Cucurbita > Cucurbita moschata. The sequence continues at coordinate 3,284,858 of NW_019268530.1, forward strand.
GTCTCATGATGTAGAATCGGGCCTTCTGTTCCTTAGCTAAGCTGCTGTATTTACGTCCTGCTGAAGAAGAGCTCTTCTGCGAGTAACTTCGAGGGAGATCGTTGGGGGTCTTGGAAGTGGAAGCTGGGAAAGTTCTCTGTGAAGAACATCGCAGTAATGGCGATTTGGTGGTGGAACCACTCCTTGTGAACGACGACTTGGGATTCGTAGAAGACTGGTAACTACTTCCTGAACCTTCCTTCTTTGATAGATTCCAATTCTCGTCCATTTAATGCGAGGTGAGATGGGGATGCAGGCAAGGTGTTTGTGAAAATGCCTGTGAGAGTGATAGTTGGTTTGAAATGCTAGAAAGAGATGCAGTAGAAGAGTGGGATTCTAGTGGGGTATTATGATGTACTACTTAAAGAGCACATGATTGAGATTCGAGAGGAGCTGTGAATTTATTGGAAATGAGAGTGGTAGAGAGTGATCAATGATCATCTTCTACTCCCAATTAAGCCATTGTGGGCTTTTTATTTGTGGGTCAAGGTGGCGGAGTTTGTGCCCATTTGGTGATTAATATTTGATTTTGCAGACATGGGCATGTGTTTAAAACTGATGCTCTTTCCTTTTCTCTCTGTAAAATTTGGTAATTTGAGGCTTTTTGTACCGTGAAGATCTATCGTTTTCTTTGCATTACACTCACTTCTTTGTGTGCATTGCTGCTGCTCTATTATACATGATTCTCCTCTCTCTCTGTCTTCACATTCGTCTCTGTTCTGTGTGTGTGTCTTAGAGAAAGAACAAAGAGAGACAAACAAAGGCATCCATTCAATCAGGGGAAGTGGAAAGGACACAATTTGCTAGCTGTTTATGACGTGTAAGGTATGTGTCTCACTCACCTCAAATTCTACAAATAGATCAAATGCTTTTCAAAACAAAACAACACAAATTCTTTTTTTGTTTTCCCTTTTTCTTTTCTTCGAAATGGTAAGTATAGGCCGAATAAGGGCTTTGCCCTTTTCTTTTTCCTTTATCCTTTTTCCTCCACATTTTCTAAAAGTGGGGAACATGCAATTATTTGCCTATTTTTGTTCTTATTAGAAGAGAAGGGATCTATGACTCAACCTTTTCTTTCCCCCAGTCCTTTCACCTACACTTGCATCATTTTCTCCTTCCCAAATCCCACATTGGTGGTAAATTTTTTTTTTTGTGTGAAAGTGTAGAAACCTTTCTCTGGTAGACACGTTTTAAAACCGTGAGGCAGACAACAATACATTTGGGATGTTACAAATGGTATAGAGCCAGACACCGAGAAGTGTGCCAGTGAGGACATTGAGCCTCCAAGGGGGTGGATTGTGAGATCTCTCCCTAGTAAACGCGTTTTAAGACCATGAGGCTGACGGTTATAAGTAACAAGCCAAAACGGATAACATCTATTAGCAGTGGGCTTGGGTTGTTACAAATGGTATTAGAGCTAGATATCGGGCGGTGTGCCAACGAGGACGTTGGGCTCCCAAAGAGGGTGGAATGTAGAATCGCACATCGGTTGGAGAGAGAAACGAAACATTCCTTATAGGGTGTGAAAACCTCTCCTTAGTAGATGTGTTTCAAAATCGTGAGGCTAATGACGATACGTAATGGGCCAAAATGGACAATATCTACTAGCAGTAGACTCAATTATTACTTCTTTCACCCGAGCCCTTTTTGGTTTTACTAGTTGGTGTGCCTTTGATTGTATCTAGTGAAGTCCAAATCCCAAAAAAAGCAAGCAATTTAAGAGGCAAAAGTGGAAAGAAAGAAACACCATTTTCAAAGAAACTTAAACAAATAGGGCGCTGGTGATGCTGAAGTTGAGTGGGTTAGAAGAATATTAAGCATTAGGAGGGGAGACATATATATAAACTAGAGTTTGATTAAATGGTCAAACAAAAGTAGTTGGTGGGTCCAAGAAATGATCACATGTGATTGTGGTTTTACAGATAAAACACAAAATGCAACAGCTCTCTCCATCTTCTCCCTGCAGCTGAATATTAATATTAATATTGTTTAACAAATTGCTTACATTATTAATCATGTGGGACTCAGAAAGTGGGGTTTTTGAGTGTCCCACATGCAATCATGTGAGGTTAATATTTGGAAGGGATAGAAAATGGAGGGGTGGGATTTTGTTTTCCTTCCTACTTTTGTACTCCTATCAATATTTTATCTTTTTCTTTATTTTATACCTCTGATTGTGATTTCATTCTAAATTTATGTCCATTTTTTTTTTCTTTTTTGAAATCAAAACTGCATGTGTTGTTACTAAAAGAGGGAGAACTTAAGAAAACCTCATATCAGAACTGCAAGATTGAAGGTTGGGTAATGACTTTTGGAAAAGCCAAGTGAATGTGGGTTTGGAGATACATTATCGGTGCATAATGCCATTGTTTGAAAAGAAAATGTCTTAAAATTACTTGGAAAGACGAGTTATTAGTGCTATAAGCGAAGAAAAGAATGAACTTTAAAGTCAAAAGAATTAAAATGGATGGAAAGGTTCGTAAAGTTACTTATTTTTCTATTGATATTGTTTTTTAACTTGAACATTAAAAGCTATCTCCACCGAAATTTAATATTTCTTTAGATTTAGATAAAATGAGTCAAGTCTCTTTTGGAGAACAATAAACTAGAATGATTATCTCTTAGATTTGTATCTATCTCTAAGTATCGTTAGATGCTCTTAGATGTTCTTGTTGCTCTTCGATTATCTCAAGCAACAAGTATACTTTTGTAAAGGGATTCTAGAGAATTTTGTAAAGGGATTCTAGTGAATAAGTTCGAATTGAAAAGGATCTAAGTATCATTGAGGAACCTAAACCTGTTCACCATTTTAATGTTGTTTTCAATGAAGTTATTTTGAGAGTATTCTTGAAACTTAACAAAAAAGAGTTTTAGGAGTGTTTTTGGAGGACAAGAAATCAATATTTTTGGCACCTTATGATCCAAGTTTCTAGCCCTCTCCTAATATCCAACCCTTATGATCCAAGTTTCTAGCCCTCTCCTAATATCAAACCCTATGCTCATATTTCTAGATGATATCAAACTACATCGTATTTCTAGATGATATCAAACTCTATGCATCATATTTGTAGATGATATCAAACTCTATGCATCGTATTTGTAGATGATATCAAACCCTATGCATCGTATTTTGTAGATGATATTAAACTCTATGCATTGTATTTCTAACCTGATATCAAACTCTATGCAGCGTATTTGTAGCCGTCTTACCTTATCACTTATAAGATCCAAGTTTTTTTTATCACTTATAAGATCCAAGTTTTTAACCCTCTTCTAATGTCAGACTTGATACATTGTGTTGCCACTTCGCAGACTCGCAGAGACACGAGTCTTGTGTTGTCGTAATAAGATTCAAGTCCAATAAACATTCAGTGAACTAGTTGGAGCTACTCATCAAATTGTTTACGGTAAAAAATAGTTGAACTAGTAAGTTTTTAATAGCATTGCTCAAAAATGGGGTTTTTTGGACCCTCCCCATGTATTTACATTGGTACCATAATATTGTTCTTTTAGTGCTAATCGGACGAAGAAAATATACAAAATACTGAAGAACTACTAGAGTCCTATGCCAATCACGCGCAGACGCTAGCCTAGCCACCACCCAGATCACCGCCGGCGGCCACTCTAGGAAACACCAAAAAATATCCTTCAAGATCGTCAGGCAGTTGAAAATATCCATTCGCTGGAGCCTCCCGCTTCTTCGCCGCCGCAACCGCCTTTTTCCTCGGCGGCGGCGGTGGCACCTTTGCCGGCTGAATTCGAAACTCCTGTCGCTCCGGCGTTCGGTATCCCTCCATCGGATTCCTCTGAATCTGAGAAGTTTTCTAGGAAAGATGAGAGAATTTTTTTTGAAACTTGCGGGTGACGAAAATTTTGTAGTGGATACGAGTAACAGGTAGGTGTTCTTGGACATGCACGTGTCAGAATCTGGTGAGGCTGTAATATACGTGGATCTACGTGGCTTGTTTCCACCATCCCACCTGGATTCTGAGCTGTCACCCTAGAAGAAATTGCGCGTGAAAATAAAGAATTGTTGAGCCGGGCCTTACCCTAATTTAGTATATAGCTTTTTTATTCAATTTTACAAATCAAAACCATTTCAAATACAGAATTTCAGAATCCTATAAGAGATTTAATGAAAAGGGATAAAATTCGCAATAAATAAATATATATATATATATATATATATAATATATTAAATTAAATAGACACTGTGTTCGAATAAAAGGAGCATCGAAGTGATATGTGTAAGATGTGGTTTAGTAAGATTTCAAAGAACGGAGAGTTACGAGTTAAAGGTACTCGCTTTTTTTTTTATGGGTTAGTCACGAGAGCTCTAAAACTATACAAGTATGCTAATTTTTTTAATGGGTTAGTCACGAGAACTTTAAAACTATAAAGTATGCTATATTTTTTGAAGTAAGGTGTTCCATCGATATCTTAAAGATTAACAAAAAAAAATTAAAACCCATAATAAGATTTTCAGTCGATTTTGTAAAGACTTTATGTCCAGAATTCGATCATTGGTCCTGATAATCTCTATATCTCTTGTACATGTCCACGTTACCTACTTATCGTTTTTGAGTGAAAATTACTATTCTCACAACACCAGTAAAATCCCGTGAGATGTTATCTTAGATAGAATGTTTCCACCAAAAACATACTTAATTTTGAAGTTTCTATTATTAAACCACAAAAAAAAAAAAAAATACACCTTATACATATAGATAGTAATTCTAAATCTTTAAGTCTTTTTCAGTCACCCTTTTTTAAGATCACTCTCACTCGAATGTAGTCTCGATTCATTCGAGTACCCTTCTTTACTCAAACGTCACATATTCAAGTATAACCGATTAGAAAAAAGATCAATCTTAGATGGATATGATAGTTAAGATTTTTGTTAAGAAAAGTGGAGTGGTTTAGTATGTTTCCACTTTAATCCCATAAATGACTTCCACATTGAGCAATAGAATAGCCACACTTTGATCATATATCTTTTCCCATTTCTCTTTACATGTGTCCTTTACCCCAACCTTTACCTCATCAAGATCTAATCTTTTATATATTATATATATATATACTCCCTCTTTTGCATTATTATCACACCACACCTCCACACCGTAACTTGTCAAGAACAATTTGGATACTCAATCAACATTTGGTGTATGACCCAAAAAAATATCTCTTTCTTTTAACCTAAGTTTTGATCTGTAATGATTAGATACATTATGTATCGACATCTTTCTATACAATTTATTATCTTAACTAAATTTTAAAATTATAAAAAAATATAAATAATCACTCGATATAGATTTAAAAAAATCACGCCGATTATTGGATATAAAGTGATATGCTTTCGATCGAGGACCGTATAATAATAAATTTTAATCTTCCTTTTATAAAGAACTTAGCACGTGTCAACACCAAAAGCCCACGTCTTAAAAGAAAAAAGAAAAAAGAAAAAAACTTTCCTTTCTTTTCGTTGTATCAAAAAGCCAATATCACCTTGTCTTTGCATTTGAATATCATGCTCGATCTTACTTCTTTTAGCTATAAACCTTTAATAAACGTGAAAACATCGTTCTTTCCACTCGATACATGAAATTCAACTTATTTATTAAAAACGAGCAGATGCCGTGAATTGCATCTCCTCCCATTTCCTTTCTCCTCTTTCTTTATTGATGATCATCTCTTTTTTAGAGTAAGTGATAGTAGAGACATAATCAATGATGAGAATATAAATTACGTAGAAGAGAGAATGAATAGAGGAAAGAGATATACACCGATATCAATTGGAAAGGAAAACAAAACATTTTTTGTAATAGTATGAAAACCTCTTCCTATTAGACATGTTTTAAAATTATGAGAATGTCGCCAAAGCGGACAATATTTACTTGCTATAAGCTTGAGCTATCACGGATTCTATTATACGATCTCAGTTTTAAGTATCAATTATTTAAAAAAAAGATATAAAAATAATACTTTTATTTTAGAAAATAAAATATTTGAACTTTGAAGGTCAAAATGGACAGAAAAAAGAAACAAGTTCCCCACCATCACCGCCGTCAAATTTTTCCGAATATTTACCCAATCATTTTCTTCCACGTACACACCGACCGTCACGCATCCCTAATGTAAAGAAGTACGTGGATGAATCTCAGCGGTCCACGTGTCCACTAAGTTGCGTAAAGCTGTTAAAGTGAGTAGTGACGTGTTGCGAACGAGTTCTCTGAAGCAAAGACCTGGGAGGGGCAGTATTCTGAACACGTGCGCACGTGCAACTAACAAGTGTATGTTACTGATGCCAGCTTGCCACCTGTATTGTACATGTCATTAATTTTTTTTTTTAAAGAAAATTATATTAATATAAATATCTTTCAAATTTTTTACTTTATTTAAAAAATATCTTCCAACCTTCAATAATACCAACTTAAAAGAAATCTAAAAAATATTTTTCCTATCTATTTTTAGATGAAAACTAATAATATTTTATTTTAAAAATACACCATTTTAAAACATGCACCTTAATTAAAGGCTTTATTAATACTTTTAAATTTTTTTAAAAACTCAAAACATCCTTCCAATATTCTAAAATTTTCAAAATAAAATAAAATAAAAATAGTGATAATTTAATTTTAGAGATAATTTAGGGAATGTGCTTATCCAATTCATTAATGCTATTTTAAAAAAAATTAAATAGTTAAAATTTAAAGTTTAATGATATTTTAAAAAACGTCAATAATAATATTTTTTTAAATTTAATAAATATATTATTAATAATATAATTTATAGATATTTTTATTAATTTAGCTAGAAACGATGGCATTAATTTAGAAAAATTTAATTTATTAACTATCATTATACAAATTATTCTTAACGTGAAACAGCTGTCAGCTCTTATAATCGGTTTTCATAAAAATTGTCACATTTTCTAACTATTTACCAATTTAAAATTTATTTATATATTTCTCATAATCAAACTCTAATCGGTAAAATTATTTTATTAAAATAACTTTTTTCAAATAATTTTTTATATCTTTAAGATTTAGGTCGGAAAGTTTTTGAATTAAAATGGGAACAGAAATACAAATCTTATAAATAAATTTGTCTAATTTAAAAATTCAAAAATTCGAATATTGCCAAATTTATGATCAAATATATATTATTAAAAATTTTCAATAATATAATTAATACATTTATAAATATATAATTAAAAAAAATTACAAAATCATTTTCTTTTTCAACCAAGTCAATTATCTCTGACCTCATAAATTAATTCCATTTTGAAATTAATATTATTAATTTTACAATTCAAAAATAGGAATCACATGTTTTAAATTAATTTATTTATTTATTTAAGATTCATATAGTCCATAAATTTCACATAAAAAAATCTTTTATATCATTTTTTTGTTATTAAAAAAAATTCATAAAATTTATATATTTTAGACCACGTATATTAACAAATTACTTAACAACTTGATTGTATATTAGTTCTTATACTCGAAATTTTTTAACTCACTGTATAATTAATATATATATTTTATCAAAAATAAGATACGATTCTAATATCAAATACAAACTTATTCAAAAAAAAAAAAATTGGGTAAGGGCTAGAACAAGAAGGGAATGCATGGGGCTAAAATTTTTATCTACAAAAAGGGCCTTATAGAGTGTCAGTGTAAAATTTGATGACATTTGTCTTCAAACCAAACCACTCTCCTCACCTTTTCTTCTATAAAATCCCCTTTATTTCATACCCTTTGCTCTCCAAATTACACCTCACAATAATGCTTCCTCTTCTTCTTTTATTTGGTCTCCTCCTCCTCCTCCTCCTCTGCCTCCAATGGCGCCACCCCAACCACCACCTCCTCCCCCCTGGCTCCATGGGCTGGCCTTACACAGGCGAAACCTTCAAACTCTACACCCAAAACCCCAACTCCTTCTTCTCCATTAGGCAAAAAAGGTACTCCAAAACAACTTCAAATCTGTTTTTGGTTCATATTTTGAGTTCTGTTTGTTGTTGTTTTTGTAGATATGGGGATGTGTTTAAGACACACATATTGGGGTGTCCATGTGTGATGATTTCAAGCCCTGAGGCTGCCAGAGTTGTGCTTGTGAGTAAGGCTCATCTCTTCAAGCCAACCTACCCACCAAGCAAAGAGAAAATGATTGGCCCTCAAGCTTTGTTCTTCCACCAAGGCCCTTACCATTCTCGCCTCAAGAAGCTCATCCAAGCCTCCTTTTTGCCCTCTGCAATCAAACCCTCTGTCTCTCAAATTGAGAACATCGTGCTTCGCCTTTTACCCTCTTGGGATAACTCCCAAATCAATACCTTACAACAATTGAAAAGGGTATTCACAAAATTTGATTTTTTTTCCCTTTTTTGGGACAATTTTGCATGATATGACACAATTTTGCCACACGTTTGCATGATATTATATTGTTTTTTGTAGTTTGCTTTTGATGTGGCGATGATCTCCGCTTTTGGTGACCAACAAGACTTGGAAATTGAGAGAATTAAACATCTGTACCAATGCCTTGAAAAAGGCTATAATTCTATGCCTCTTGATCTTCCCGGAACGCCTTTTCGTAAAGCAATGAAGGTATAAACGTTATAAAGTTTGGATTTTTATGCTAAAGATTTGTTTTTTTTAATGAATTATCAAATGGGTTTTAGGCGAGGAAGTTGCTGAGTGAGACATTGGGGAAATTGATTGAGAAAAGACAGCGGAGCAATGAGTATGGCGGTGGGTTGCTGGCGGTGCTTTTAGGCGGCGACGGCGACGGCGACAAAGTGGAGAAAAATAAGCTGAGTAATTCACAAATTGCTGATAACATAATAGGAGTGATCTTTGCAGCTCAAGACACGACAGCCAGTGTTCTAACATGGATTCTCAAGTACTTACATGATGATCACCATCTTCTTGAAGCTGTTAAGGTAAAAAAAAACCTGTTTGTGTTGGGGTGAGAGAGGGTCCGAGATTAGCTAATTTAGGGAATAAACATGGGTTTATAAGGAAGAATAACATCTCCATTGGTACGAGACCTTATCTTATCGGGACCTTTTTGAGGAAACCCGAAACAAAGTCATGAGAGGTTATACTCAAAGTAGACAATATCATACCATTGTAGAGCACAGTCACGCCTTTAACTTAGCCATATCAATAGAATCCTCAAATATTGAACAAAGAAGTTGTGAGTCTCTAGTAAAAAATGACTCAAGCGTCGAACAAATGGTGTACTTTGTTCGAGCACTCCAAATAAGGAGTCGAACCTCGCTTAAGGGGAGGCTGTTTGAGGGCTCCACAGGCGTCATGGGAGGTATTTTGTTCGCGAAAATGATTGTTGAGGATTGTCGGGGGCAAGTCCTACATTAGTATAAAGTCTTTTGGGAAAGTACAAACCAAAGCCACCAGAGGAAGATTGTTGAAAATTGTTGGGAGGTAGTCTCACCACTAATTTAGGGGATGGTCCTAGGTTCATGAGCAAGGAATACATCTCGAGTGATATAAAGCCTTTTGAAGAAGTTCAAAATAAAGCCACGAGAGTATATGCTCATAATATATAATATCATATCATATGGGAGAGTCGTGATTCGTAACCGTTTGTTATTGATACGGTGCAGAAGGAGCAGGACGCCATATTTGAGGAGAGGGTGAGGGAAGGGGGGCGTGGGCTTACATGGGATGACACGAGGCGCATGGCATTGACAAGTCGGGTGATCCAAGAAACCCTAAGAACAGCAAGTGTTCTGTCGTTCACGTTCAGAGAGGCAGTGGAAGAGGTGGAGTTCGAAGGTTATTTAATCCCAAGAGGATGGAAAGTTCTTCCGCTGTTCAGAACCATTCATCACTCTGCACATTTCTTCCCACACCCCGAGAAGTTTGATCCTTCAAGATTCGAGGTGCCTCTAAATCATAAATAAATAAATAAATAAATAAATAAATAAATAAATCTGTGGGTCATCCAAACATAACATCAACTCCAAACACCCCATGTCCTTTTCGATGTGTCTAACCTTAAATTATATGTTTTATATAATCACGTGATCTCTTAATCTTCGCGTTCACAAGTCGTTACAATCTAGTTGTCTCTTAATCATCTAATTTCTTAATTAAACTCGTCTCTTAAATGCATGATCTTTTTTTTATAACGTCGTTAAATGTTTGTATTATGATGAAGGTGCCACCCCGACCAAACACGTACATGCCATTTGGAAATGGAGTGCACTCATGTCCCGGCAGCGAGATGGCTAAGCTTGAAATCCTCATTCTTCTCCACCACCTCATCACCGGTTACAGGTCTCTTTTTATAATTTTTAGCTTCTTTTTACACGAGCTTAGTGTATGACATGTTTGGAAGTGATTATTATAACTCGAGTGTTACACTAGCTAAACTAAAGTGTTCGAGTTTTTTTTTTTTTTTTTTTTTTTCTCTCTGTCTCCCTTTTTGTTGGGGG